>NC_052157.1:54129000-54308977 GCF_902713615.1 Scyliorhinus canicula
CACTTACCCATACCCCCCTCCACCTTACCGCCCTCCCCCCCCGCCTCCCCTCACTCTACGGAGCCCGCTCCCCCCCCTCCCCCCCTCCTCCCTCACTTAACGCCGGGCCCTCCCCCCCCCTCATCCCCTCATTAACGACGCCCTCCCCCCCTCCTCCCCATCACTACGGGCCCTGCCCCCCCCTCCTCCCCTCACTTACGCCCTCCCCCCCCTCCTCCCTCACTTACGCCCTCCCCCCCTCCTCCCCTCACTTACGCCCCTCCCCCCCTCCTCCCCTCACTTACGCCCTCCCCCCCTCCTCCCCTCACTTACGCCCTCCCCCCCTCCTCCCCTCACTTACGCCCTCCTCCCCTCACTTACGCCCTCCTCCCCTCACTTACGCCCTCACTTACTTACTCACTCACTCCTGTTTTTCCCGCCGGTTTTCCCCGGCTCTTTGCTCTTACGCGGTGACGTCACAGGTCCGACTACTTGTCAGTCGTCGCGCATGCGCAGCTCTCAGACCGGTCTCAGGCCGCGCGTGCGCAGAGTTCAAATTCAAATCACCATCGAGATCCAAAACCGTCGAGCTGGGAGCACGTGACCTTAACATCCGGGACATCATCAACTAAATAATTATCCTTCAATAGGCGCTTATTAGCTGTAAAGCACGGCCCGCCAATTTTGCGAAATGTGCGCACTTACCTGCGCTCCGATCTCTGCGGCAGCCTGGAGCCCCGCCCTCTAAAGGCCAACCTGGGTACGCCCATTGAGGGCAGGCCGATTTAGGGACACCCATTGAGGGCAGGTATTTAAATAATAGATTTGTATTGAAAACAACAGGTAACTATTTGAACAAGTTGTTCGAAGGTATGTAGACTTTTTAACAGTTTTTAAAAACTTTTTTTTAAACATGCATTACCATTCTTTTTAATTCTTTCATAATTAAATTTTAAAACATTGATTAAAGGTGATTATTTATAAGTGAACATAGGTTTGGTTATATGTTTAAAATCTGTGAAACTATTTCATTCTGCACTGTAGTATTATAAAACGTTACGTGTGGCATGTGTAATGATATGCAGTAACAGTGTATGCGACAAGTGTATAACAGTGTAAACAGCCTCTGTCCACTAGGTGTCACGCAAGAGGAACAGGACACTGGAACAGGACAGAGCCCGTCTTGATTTACAGAGTTACAGAAGGTGTTATTAGCATAGTTAGAACTCCAGTTTAATTAGCAATCATTTAGTTTATCCACTGTTTATTCAACATTAAATAACTAGTCTTGAACCAGATGTTCTGTCATACACTGATCACTGATTCATGTACTATCATAGTACACAAACATAACATGGTACCAGGAGTGATTTGAACGGCACAGTCATCAAACAAAGAAGAAACATTGCTGCAAGAAAAACATGGTTCTTCAAATGGAAAGTCTGAAAGCTCCAGAACAGCTTCATCTTACTGGTAATGTGGATGGAAATTGGCACACACTTAAGCAGCATTTCATGCTCTATGTCTCAGCTATATGTTAGGATGAGACATGAAGGCTCAGTTAGGGCACTTGAGAGTTACAAGTTAGCCAGGAAGGACCTAAAGGGAGAGTTAAGAAGAGCGAGGAGAGGACACGAAAAGTCGTTGGCGGATAGGATCAAGGAAAACCCTAAGGCTTTCTATAGGTATATCAGGAACAAAAGAATGACTAGAGTAAGATTAGGGCCAATCAAGGATAGTAGTGGAAAGTTGTGTGTGGAATCAGAGGAGATAGGGGAGTGTTTATAATCATCTTGAAAAGAACAAGTTGATTAGCGATAGTCTACACGGTTTTGTGAAGGGTAGGTCATGCCTCACAAACCTTATTGAGTTTTTTGAGAAGGTGACCAAACAGGTGGATCAGGGTAAAGCGGTTGATGTGGTGTATATGGATTTCAGTAAGGCGTTTGATAAGCTTCCCCACGGTAGGCTATTGCAGAAAATAAGGAAGTATGGGATTGAAGGTGATTTAGCGGTTTGGATCAGTAATTGGCTAGCTGAAAGAAGACAGAGGGTGGTGGTTGATGGCAAATGTTCATCCTGGAGTTCAGTTACTAGTGGTGTACCGCAGTCAGTGTTTACACTGGAGAAAGACAATGTTGTCGAGGAGAACACTCAGGTTCAGTCGACCAGGCTAGATGGAATTGAGGTTCAAAAGGGGGAGGTGTTAGCAATTTTGGAAAATGTCAAAATAGATAAGTCCCCTGGGCCAGATGGGATTTATCCTAAGATTCTCTGGGAAGCCAGGGAGGAGATTGCAGAGCCTTTGTCCTTGATCTTTATGTCGTCTTTGTCGACAGGAATAGTGCCGGAAGACTGGAGGATAGCAAATGTTGTCCCTTTGTTCAAGAAGGGGAGTAGAGACAACCCTGGTAATTATAGACCTGTGAGCCTTACTTCGGTTGTGGGTAAAATGTTGGAAAAGGTTATAAGAGATAGGGTTTATAATCATCTTGAAAAGAACAAGTTGATTAGCGATAGTCAACACGGTTTTGTGAAGGGTAGGTCATGCCTCACAAACCTTATTGAGTTTTTTGAGAAGGTGACCAAACAGGTGGATCAGGGTAAAGCGGTTGATGTGGTGTATATGGATTTCAGTAAGGCGTTTGATAAGCTTCCCCACGGTAGGCTATTGCAGAAAATAAGGAAGTATGGGATTGAAGGTGATTTAGCGGTTTGGATCAGTAATTGGCTAGCTGAAAGAAGACAGAGGGTGGTGGTTGATGGCAAATGTTCATCCTGGAGTTCAGTTACTAGTGGTGTACCGCAAGGATCTGTTTTGGGGCCACTGCTGTTTGTCATTTTTATAAATGACCTGGAAGAGGGTGTAGTGTAGATGACAGAGATCTCGGCATCCAGGTACATAAATCCCTGAAAGTTGCCACCCAGGTTAATAGGGCTGTTAAGAAGGCATATGGTGTGCTAGCCTTTATCAGCAGGGGGATTGAGTTTCGGAGCCACAAGGTCATGGTGCAGCTGTACATAACTCTGGTGCGGCCGCACCTGGAGTACTGCGTGCAGTTCTGGTCACCACATTATAGGAAGGATGTGGAAGCTTTGGAAAGGGTTCAGAGGAGATTTACTAGGATGTTGCCTGGTATGGAGGGAAGGTCTTACGAGGAAAGGCTCAGGGACTTGAGGTTGTTTTCGTTAGAGAGGAGAAGGCTGAGAGGTGACTTAATAGAGACATATAAGATAGTCAGAGGGTTAGATAGGGTGGACAGTGAGAGTCTCTTTCCTCGGATGGTGATGACCAACACGAGGGGACACAGCTTTAAATTGAGGGGTGATAGATATAGGACAGATATCAGAGGCAGTTTCTTTACTCAGAGAGTGGTAGGGGTGTGGAACGCCCTGCCTGCAACAGTAGTAGACTCGCCAACTTTAAGGGCATTTAAGTGGTCACTGGATAGACATATGGATGAAAATGGAATAGTGTAGGTCAGATAGGCTTCAGATGGTTTCACAGGTCGGCGCAACATCGAGGGCCGAAGGGCCCATACTGCGCTGTAGTGTTCTATGTTCTATGTTCCATTGGGTTGCAGGCACAGCCGGACAAGAGAAAAATTGCATTACTGCTCATGGTAGCAGGCCCACCAGTGATTGAAATATATAGGGCACGATTCTCCCAGACAGGGAGAAATCGTAAGGCTGGCGTCAAAACCGGGCGGGTTCTGGTCCCCGGTCGGGGCTAGTATGCCGCGGCCGTGAACTCCGGCATCGCAGGCTTAACGAATTTCGTTAAGCCCGCTTGCCAGAGTTTGCGCCGGCTGACGCGTCACATGACGTCAGCCGCGCATGCGCGGATTGGAAGACTCCAACCCGCGCATGCGCGGATGACGTCATCGCGCATTTGCGCGAAACCCGCGCATGCGTGGGCCGGGATGCCCCTCAGCCGCCCCGCGAAGTGATACAGCGGGGCGGCGGAAGGACAAAGAGTGCGCAGGAATCGGACCCGCTGCCCGCGATCGGTGCCCACCGATCGCGGGCCCATGGCACCCTTGGCACAGCCATGGTACTGCCGTGCCAATCGGTGCCATGGTTGCCAAGATCGGGACTTTACGGCCGTTTTTACGAACGGCCAGACCAGGTGTGTTTGCCGTTCGTAAAAACGGCCGTAAAGGGCTTAGAATTCGGCCCATCGGCCAGCTAAGAATCGCTGCTGGCCGTAAAAAAACGGCGGCAGCGATTCGTGTCGGGAGTTGGGCGTGGGGGGGAGAATAGCGGGAGGGCGTCGGACTAGCGTGGCCATAAAAATTTACGACCCCCGCTATTCTCCGCACCGTCGTGAGTGCGGAGAATTGCGCCCATAATACATTCACGTATGAGCAAGAGGAAATTAGCAAGAAATTTGATGCTGTGATCAAAAAAATTGAGAGCATTATACACCTAAGAAAAATTAAATCTATGAAAGGTTAATTTTTCGAATGCGCACACAAAAGACTGGCGAATCATTCAATAGTTTTCTTGCTGCCCTTAAGCTGAAAGCGCAGACGTGCAATTTCGCAACTCTGAAATCCTCCATGATTAGACATCAATTTGTTTTTGGACTGCATGATGCTAAGGTGCAAGAGCATCTTTTACGAGAAAATTAGCTCCAATTAGAAGATGCTATAAAAATTTGCCATGCCAGCGAACTAGCTGCACAATTCACAGCAACTTCATTGCAATGTTAATGTAAGCCGACTTGTGACAATAGTAAAGATTAATACATGTTAGTACGTTCAATGCAATAAGTTTTGGCGTGAATATTGCAAGCAATGCAACCACCATTGGTCTGTTTTAAAAATAAATTTAGAGTACTCAATTCATTTTTTCAATTAAGGGGCAATTTAGCATGGCCAATATACCTACCCTGCACATCTTTCAGTTGTGGGGGCGAAACCCATGCAAACACGGGGAGAATGTGCATACTCCACACGGACAGTGACTCAGAGCCAGGATCGAACCTGGGACCTCAGCGCCATGAGGCAGCAGTGCTAATCACTACGCCACCGTGCTGCCCTCCAGCCATCATTGGTGTTGTGACGCAGTTGGAAAAGAAGCATGGCTTCAGCAACCATTCAAAATGGTCTGAACATACAGCCATTGCATGCAGACAATGTGGTTATACGCACTGACCAAGGCCGTCCAGCTTTTGGCAAAATATGCACAAAGCACAAAGGGAAGAATCACTTCACAAAACACTATTTCTCAAATAAGAAAATTAATGCAGGGCAGTCGATTAATTGATAGTGTAAAATCGATTACACTATTTTAAGCGACACATTTCTCGTTGGCCTAGTGTCAGATGAAGACACAACAAATGAAGCCATAGCAAATAAATTGCCACCCACAAGCATAAGGAGTACTGAAAGTGATATTGCAGCAGTAATAAGGGACAAATGGACTGTACCTTTGATTATCAATCGGTCGCTAATTACTGTTGGATGCTGGTGTGAAGGCAAACCTAATCAGTATAAATTATAATAATCTTTATTAGTGTCACAAGTAGACTTACATTAACACTACAATGAAGTTACTGTGAAAATCCCCCAGTCGCCACACTCCGGCACTTGTTCGGGTACACTGAGGGAGAATTTAGAATGTCCAATTCACCAGCAGCATGTCTTTCAGGACTTGTGGGCGGAAATCGGAGCATCCGGAGGAAACCCACGCAGACATGGGGAGAACGTGCAGACTCCGCACAGACAGTGACCCAAGTCGGTAAACGAACCCGGGTCCCTGTCTCTATGAAGCAACAGTGCTATCCACTGTGCTACCTTGCTTCCCATGATTAAGACCATGCAGCTAAAGCTGAGAATTCAAAATAAACCGGTCTTACTTAAACACTACAATGCTAAGAAGATTGAGACTTTGTGTATGTGTGAATTAGACATGCAAGTAAAAAACAAAGTGCACAAGCTGAAGTTCTCAATTGTTGCTGAAGGTCGTGAATAATTATTGGGTGATGAAGCGTGTCAGGCACTGGAATTGGTGCGAAGAGTTTATAGCACTGACTGTTCACTGAGTACACACAGTGGCTCAGTGGAGTCCATTGTACAGGCCTTTCCCAAAATATTCAGGGGCTTTGGTCTCCTGCCTTTCACAAATAAATACAATTAAGAGAGGATGCTCAACCGGTGAAACACGCTCCTCGAAGAGTTCCAGCATCATTGCGTGACCGTCTCAAGGCAGAGTTAGACAGGATGGCACAACTTGGAGTCATAAGGAAAATAGAAGAGTCTACAGATTGGGTCAACTCAATGGTCTGGGTGAAACAGAAGAATAACGATCTCAGGATTTGTATGGATCCCAAGGATTTGAAGGCAATCGTTAAAAGGGAGCATTATCAAATTCCAAAGAGGGAAGAGATCACAAGCGAGTTAAATGTCTGGTGCAAAATCTTTTACCAAACTCGATGCATTGCAGGAATTCTGTCAGCTCAAGCTTGATGAAGAAAGTACCAAGTTTTGCCCATTCAATACTCCTTTTGGCAGATATTGCTTTCTTCGCATGCCCTTTGCCATTATACCCGCGTCCGAGATAATCCACAGAGCTATGGAACATACCATTGAGGAAATTGAGGGGGTCCGGGTCTATGTAGACAACATTATCATATGGGGTTCTACCTTAGAGGAACACAATGACAGACTGATCAAGGTCTTACAAAGCATCAGATGGAATGGGCTGAGGCTCAATAAGGCCAAATGCCAGTTTGGACTACAGGAGATTACGTTCCTGGGCGACAAACTTTCTATTCACGGAATAGAGCCAAATGAAATGAAGATTAATGCCATACTAAACATGCCCCTCCCATGGGTAAAAAAGGAATACTACGAGTACATGGGCATGATCAACTTCAGAGGCAGATTTATTCCCAATCTCTCAGCTAAAATAGTCTGTCTCAGAGACATCCTACAGAAAGTGAATGATTTCACATGGGCAGAGCAGCATTGACTCATAGAATCATAAAATTTACAGTGCAGAAGGAGGCCATTCGGCCCATCAAGTCTGCACCGGCCCTTGGAAAGGGCACCCTACTTAAGCCCGCACCTTCACTCTATCCCCGTAACACATTAACCCCACGGGCAGCACGGTAACATATTGGTTAGCACAGTTGATTCACAGCTCCAGAGTCCCAGGTTCGATTACCGGCTTGCACGGAGTCTGCAAGTTCTCCCCGTGTCAGCGTGGGTTTCCTCCGCGTGCTCCAGTTTCCTCCCACAATCCAGGTTAGGTGGATTGGAAAAAGAATATGGAAACAACGGGAAGCCTGTGGCATATGCTTCATGGTCAATGACGGACTCGTAAGTGCAGATGTGCACAGATTGAAAAAGAATGCCTTGGACTGGTAGTTGGCTTGGAAAAATTCCAAACATTCATATATGGCCTACCCACATTTAGCGTTGAGACAGATCATCGACCACTGGTTGCAGTCATTAAAAAGAATCTCAATGAAATGTCTCCACGAATACAGCATCTCATGATGAAACATCAAAGAGACGACTTTGAGTTGATATACATGCCTGGCAAACATATAGTGGTAGCAGATGTGTTATCCAGAGCTCCAACATCACACAATGGCAGCTTTACTGGAGAAGATGTATAGGCTCACATAGACATGATCACTGATGCACTGCCAGTATCTGATGCAAATTCGAAACAAATTGTCAAAGACAGCAAAAGATGAGGTGTTGCAGATGGTAACACAAAACCTTTACAGTGGTTGGCCGAAAGGTTCATGCACAAAATATCATGAAATCAGATCTGAGCTAAGTGCAGTAAATGGACTACTATTAAGGCAAGAAAGAATTATGATTCCGCAGTCGCTACGCAGCGATTTGCTGAAACCAATTCATGAGGGTCGCCTCAGGATTGAGAAGTGTAAACGGAGAGCCAGAGATACTGTGTTTTGGCTTGATATAAACAAGGATATACAAGACATGATGGAGAAATGTGAAATGTGTCAACAGTATCAGCACCAGCAAGCGAAAGAACCAATGAACATAGCTGAAATACCATCAGCTCCATGGCAAAAAGTTGGAATGGATTTATTCTACCTCAATGGCAAGGAATATCTGATAGTCGTCGACTATGATTCATAGTTCCAGAAATAACTGAAGAGATCTACCATGGGGATCTAGTGAAGTCTCGCAACACTAAAACTCAGTAGAAATTTGAGTTAAACTTCTCGGATGCAAACAAGAATCTTTTATTGCCTCTATTTGATTACAATTGAGAGAAACTTAAATCTATTCTCAATAAAGTCCGGCTAGCAAAGGACTTAAAGAGAAGTAACTTATAAACAACTTAACGTTCAAAATAATACAGAAATGGTTTCTTGCTTACATCAAAACAGCTTACATTTACTTCAAGAGTTAGAGTGGAAAAGTGAAAATATGAAAATAGAGATAGTGAATAATTAGATCAAAGTATAGAATGATTCCGAAATAAAGATGGCCGTGTGGACCATCATGTTTAAGGAGAATTTTATCACTGAAGCCATCTGTCTACACCTCTTGTCCTAATTGGTTTGGGTGAGAATCGAATACATTTGATTCGATGGTTAACTGTCAATCCTTAATGTGCAACATAAGTTCTGAATGTTTCATATTTGAATATTTGTGTATGCTATGGAATGCGATTCTGTGCTTTTATCAAGACTGGTTTTTACTGGTTTTCTGCTGACTTTGCTTTATCCACATTCTGAACAATAGTGCCTTCATATTGCTATGGTGCTTACTTGACCTTGATCTCGATTACTGGTACAGCTTATTTCTTAATGTCAAACTGACTTTGACAATCTGTTCATTAGGACAATAGCTTGTTCATGTTGTCAGCAAAAATGTTGCTTTAATCTACAATTAGTTTGTGCATGTGTCAGGCTTTTGTGCTTCTGTTGAAGTTATGTGTTTTGTTATAGTCTAAGGTACTGAAATCCTTATTTTAAAATGGGTATTAAAACTGGGCTTTAATATTTACATTAAAATAACCTTTTTACCGATCAGAAAATAGTTGATTACTATCAATAACCCTTCTGTCAAGCTCCTCGGCAAGTTGATTGATAAAGCATACAAAATCAAAGTTTGCAAGACATGGCATACCTGTGGTGAGTGATAATAGTCCATGTTTTAATTGCAAAGAATGGCAAGAGTTTGCGATACAATATGATTTTGAACACATTACTTTGAGTCCATTGTACCCACAATCGAATGGTAAAACAGAGAAGGGAGTTTAAATAATAAAGCAGGTATTTAAAAACTGCTAAAGACTGCAAAACTGGTCCATATCTAACTCTACTGAGTTATAGAACTTCACCTTTAAACTGTGGTTTGTCACCTACAGAGTTACTGATGAATCACAAGCTATGTACCACATTGCCATTCCACACAAAGACAAGGCAAAACGAAACGGTAAGACTTAAGTTGGAATCTCAGAAGCAAAAACAGAAGGCACAGTATGATAGAACGACCAGGAGTCTTAAATCTTTGTTACCAAGCGATGTTGTAAGGATTGAGGATGGGACTAGAAACCTGTACGACAAGAAGCAGGTCCAAGATCATACACGTTGATGACAGAACAAGGACAGATATTGAGAAGAAATCGTTGGACACTATTGAAAACAAAAGAACCTGCTCATGAACAGCAAGACAATGGTGTTAGTGAAGACTTCTATCAACCTGAACCAACACAAACATTGTAAGAAGTCTTATAACACCAGGTTAAAGTCCACCAGGTTTGTTTCGAATCACTAGCTTTTTCAGCATTGCTCCTTTCTCAGGTGAATGAAGAGGTGGATTCCAGAAACATATATATAGACAAAGTTGAAGATGCAAGACGATACTTTGAATGCGAGTCTTTGCAGATAATTAAGTCTACAGGTCCAGACGGAGCAACTGGAGAGAGGGATAATCACAGGTTAAGGAGGTGTGAATTGTCTCAAACCAGGACAGCTGGTAGGACTTTGCAAGCCCAGGCCAGATGGTGGGGGGTGAATGTAATGAGACATGAATCCAAGGTCCCCATTGACCTCGTGTCTCATGTGTGCGGAACTTGATTATATGTTTCTGCTTGGCGATTCTGCGTTGTTGCGCGTCCTGAAGGCCGCCTTGGAGAACACTTACCCAAAGGTCAGAGGCTGAATGCCCTTAACTGCTGATTGTCGCACTGTAATGAACTCCAATTGGCTTTATTGGTTGGCCAATTGGAGTATGAGCTCCCTCAATGATAGCTCATTGAGGGGGCCCATATAAGCACCTGTGTAGACTTTGTGAGCCAGTCTTAAGTTGACTGGACTGCTAGCAGCACTGTTTGTAGCTGCTCCTGTAATATCGTTATTGTAAATAAATATTGGTGTGGTGGAGGAACCCCTGCCTCCCGTGGATTACTACAGTGGCGACGAGGTAAACTAAGAATTTTGCGGAGACCAGCTGCCGCACTCGGAGGGTAAGCCTTGCCATTTTAAAAATGCAGTTTTTTGGGAGGTTAGAGGCATTCGACCCGTCTATTGAGGACTGGTCCCAGTATGTGGAGAGAATGTGTTACTTCTTCCGGGCCAATGATATACTGACAGACGAAAAGAGACGGGTTATCCTGCTGTCGGCGTGCGGACCGTCCGCTTTTGCCATTATACGTAGTCTGACTTATCCCGATGCACCGGACACGAAAACTTTCCAAGAATTAACGGAATTGGTGAAAGAGCACTACGACCCAAAACCACCCCTCATTTTACAGATTCTACATAGCAAAGCGGGAAGACAGGGAGTCAGTCACGAATTTCTTGACCCGCCTGAGAAGGCTGGCGGAAAAATGTGAGTTCGGCCCGACGCTAAATGAAATGCTTCGGGACCAGTTAGTGTGTGGTATAAACAACCTCACAATACAGAAACGCCTGTTGGCGGAAACGGAACTAGACTGCAGGCAGGTGTTACAGCTCGCACTGTCCCTAGAAAAGGCAGCAAGTGGGGCGCAGGAACTACAGGGCACGCCAATGGAGGTATATACCTGTGAGAGGGACTACCACAACGTGTCCTGCTACCAGATAGCCACTCTCAGGAAAAGCCTGAGGAATAGAGGGAAAATGGAAAACCCCAGAACTGCCCCCAAGTCTGCCAGGACTAACTGGAGACAGAGGGGAGTACCGGCTGAGGCTCAGAGAAGGACCGTTTCTGGCACCAGACAGAGTGGGGTAACAGCGACAGAAACCCTAGAAGGAGGTGGCAAAAGAGGAATAGCAGGTGGGGACGCAGGGAAGTACACAACCTAGACGCCCCATCCTCCTCCGAAGGGGAACAATTATATAATATTGCAACGAAGAAAGCAGAACCCATTAAGATTACCCCACGGGTGAACGGGTGGCCGACAATAATGGAAATAGACACGGGTGCAGCCGTATCAGTAATGTGAGTGGCAGCATTTAGAAAAATCAAAGATGGACTCCAGCCACTAACCCTAACAAAAACATCGACAAAACTTAAAACCTACACGGGGGAACCCCTGGAAGTTCTAGGCACGCCTCATGTACCCGTGGAATATGAGAAACAATTGCTCAGATTACCTTTGACGATAGTAGAGGGCTCCGGACCGAGCTTAATTGGACGAAACTGGCTGAAAGACCTAAAATTAGATTGGATGAAAATTTTCCAGAGTGGAAGCGGGCAGTTGAGTGGAGTACTCCCAAAAATACCCGGAGGTCTTCCAGGAAGGTTTGGGGAAAATCATAGGCGCCAAAGCAACTTTGCACGTGGACCCAGAAGCCCTTCCGAAATTTTGTAAGGCCAGGCCGGTACCTTTTGCATTAAGGAAGAAAGTAGATGACGAAATAGAAAGGTTACGGAGCGACGGCATTATCAGACCAGTACAGTTCTCGGAATGGGCAGTGCCGGTGGTACCAATTTTGAAGCCAGACGGCTCGATACATCTCTGTGGAGATTTCAAACAGATGGTAAACAAATACGCACTGCTGGACAAATACCCAATCCCGAAAATAGACGACCTATATGCTAAATTGGCAGGTGGGCTTTTGTTCACGAAACTGGACATGAGCCTCACCTACCTGCAGTTAAAACTGGACAAGGACTCCCAGAAGTTCGCTACGATCAACACCCTGAAGGGCCTTATTCGTTATACTAGGCTACCTTTCGGAGTGTCATCAGCCTGCGCTATATGCCAGCGTACGATGGAAAATATTCTGCAGGGACTACCGCAGGTGGCAATTTATTTGGACGATGTCTTAATCACGGGTAGGACAAACAGGGAACACTTAAGGAACCTGGAGGAAGTGCTCAGGCGTTTCGCAAAGGCAGGCGTACGGCTAAAAAGGGAAAAATGTGTTTTTCTGGCCCCACAAGTGACGTACCTGGGATATAAAGTAGACGAGTCAGGCTTACACCCATTAGAAGACAGAGTAAGGGCAATAAAAGAAGCCCCAGCTCCCACCACGGTCCAGGAGTTACGATCATTTCTAGGTTTGGTAACCTATTATGGAAAATTTATTGAAAATAGGGCGTCCATCCTAGAACCCCTCCATCAGCTACTAAAAAAGGGGCAAGAATGGAAATGGTCCTCCCGCCAAAACCGAGCATTTAGGGACATCAAGGAACAGTTGTCATCCGAAAATGTCCTAGAGCATTATGACCCAAGGAAGGACTTGGTGGTCACTTGTGATGCATCCCCCTACGGGGTAGGAGCCGTCTTAGCCCATAGAGGAAGGAATGGGGAAGAACGGCCAATAGCCTATGCTTCGAGGACCTTGGCGATGGCTGAGAGGAAGTACGCCCAAATCGAAAAGGAAGGACTGGCGGTGATATTCACAGTAAAAAAAATGTCACCAGTATCTGTACGGGTGGAAATTCACCATAGTGACGGACCATAAGCCGTTATTAGGGTTATTAAAAGAAGACAAGTCAATACCCCCGATTGTATCAGCTAGAATCCAACGCTGGACATTGCTACTGGCGGCGTATAGATACGTTCTGGAGCACAGACCGGGAACGCGAGTAGCAAATGCAGATGCTTTGAGCAGACTTCCCCTCCTGGACACTCCGCCGCAAATACCAAAAGTAGAGGAGACAGTAATGACTCTAAATTTTTTGGACACCCTACCAGTAGACGCACAACATATTCGGTTGTGGACGCAAAAAGACCCAGTTTTAGCCAAGATGAAGCATTTACTGCTAACAGGGTAACTGGAAAGACCGGTGGAGCCCCAGATGCACCCATACTGGAAAGACCGGTGGAGCCCCAGATGCACCCATACTGGTGCAGAAGGGACCAAATAACCGTAGAAGACGGTATCCTATTATGGGGAGCCCGCGTAATAGTCCCAGCTCAGGGCTGTCAGGCAATCTTTTTTTTTTAATAAACAATTTTATTGAGGTAGTTTTTGGCTTTGTAAACAGTTACAGACATCAACAGAAAGAAAGCAAAAAAGGCAAAAATGTGCAAACATCCATGTACTTTCAATACTGCAATCGTAACATACTGCACAAGCCTGCCCCTCTCCCACCGGTACTACCCGCCATTTTATCCCTGCTACTCTACTGTACTCTACCCCCCCCCCCCCCCCCCCCTCCTGCTGACGCTCACTCTCCCGCAAATAAGTCAATAAATGGTTGCCACCTCCGGGCGAACCCCTGTACAGATCCCCTCAAGGCGAACTTAATTTTTTCCATACCCAGGAAACACGACATGTCCGCAAGCCACAACTCGGTCTTCGGGGGCTTTGAGTCCCTCCACGCCAATAGTATTCGTCGCCGGGCTATCAGGGAAGCAAAGGCCAAAACATCGGCCTCTTTCTCCCCCTGGACCCCCGGGTCTTCCGAAACCCCAAAAATTGCCACCCCTGGACCCATCGCCACCCTTGTTTTTAGCACCCGGGACATGACGCCCGCAAATCCCTCCCAGTACCCCCTAAGCTTAGGGCATGCCCAAAACATGTGAACGTGGTTCGCTGGTCCTCCCGCGCACCTAGCGCATTTGTCCTCTATCCCAAAGAATTTGCTCATCCGAGCCACCATCATGTGGGCCCGGTGAACGACCTTAAATTGGATCAGCCCGAGCCTAGCACATGTCGCGGTCAAATTTACCCTACTCAGGGCCTCTGCCCACAGCCCGTCCTCCATTTCCCCGCCTAGCTCCTCCTCCCATTTAAGTTTCAGTTCCTCCGTCTGGGACCCTTCCTCCCTCATGAGCACCTTATAAATATCAGAGACTCTACCTTCCCCTTCTTCCCCCCTAGAGACTATTCTGTCTTGGATCCCCATTGGCGGGAGGCATGGGAAAGATGGGACCTGTCTACGAACAAAGTCCCGCAACTGTAGGTACCTAAAATCATTTCCCCTTACCAGCCCAAATTTCTCCTCCAAGTTCCTCAAACTCGCAAAGCTCCCTTCCAGGAACATATCGCCCACCCTTCCCACCCCCGCCCGCCGCCATACTCGAAACCCCCCATCCATACTCCCGGGGGGCAAACCGATGGTTGTCGCAGATTGGCGCCCAAACCGACGCCCCCGTCTCCCCTACATGCCTCCTCCACTGGCCCTATATCCGCAGGGTCGCCACCACTACCGGGCTGGTGGAATACCAGGCCGGTGGCAGCGGTAGAGGAGTCATAACCAGGGCTGCCAAGCTGGAGCCCCTGCACGAAGCCGTCTCCACCCTCTCCCAGATAGACCTCGTACCCACCATCCACTTCCTTATCATAGCGATGTTGGCCACCCAGTAATAATTAATCAGACTCGGCAAAGCCAGCCTTCCCTCGCTGCGGTTCCTCTCCAGCATCGCCTTCTTCACCCGCGGGGATTTTCCCGCCCAGACAAAGCTCATGATCATCCTGTTAACTCTTTTGAAGAAGGACTGTGGGACAAAGATCGGGATGCACTGAAAAACAAACAGAAATCTAGGGAGGATTGTCATCTTTACAGTCTGCACCCTCCTTTCCAGCGACAGCGGGAGTGCATCCCATCTCCGAAACTCTCCCTTCATTTGCTCCACCACCCTGGCCAAATTTAACTTGTGCAGCCTGCCCCAGTCTCGTACCACCTGGATTCCCAAATACCGAAAATTTTCCTCAACCAGCCTAAACGGTAGCCCTCTCAATCTGTTCTCCTGGCCCCTTGCCTGGACCACAAACATTTCACTCTTGGCCGTATTTAATTTGTATCCTGAAAACTTGCCGAACTTCCTCAACATTCCCAGTATACTTCCCATCCCGGCCACTGGGTCCGCCACATACAGGAGCAGGTCATCTGCATAAAGAGAAACCCTGTGTTCAACCCCGCCCCTCACCATCCCCTTCCATTCCTCTGCGGCTCTCAGCGCAATCGCCAGCGGCTCTATGGCCAGCGCAAACAGCAGCGGGGAGAGCGGGCAGCCCTGTCTGGTCCCTCGGTACAGCCTAAAGTACTCCGACACTTCTCTGTTAGTCCTGACGCTGGCCCTCGGGGCCTGATATAATAATTTGATCCAATCCACCAGTCCCTCCCCGAACCCAAACCGTCCGAGCACGTTCCATAGATAGTCCCACTCCACCCGGTCAAAGGCCTTCTCGGCGTCCATCACCACCACTACCTCCACCTCCCTGCCCGCCGGGGGCATCATTATCACATTAAGTAATCTTCTCAGGTTGGCCGCCAGATGCCTACCTTTCACGAACCCAGTTTGGTCCTCCCCAATCACCTCCGGTACGCAGTCCTCCATTCTAACCGCCAGTACCTTTGCCAGGAGCTTGGCGTCAACATTAATCAGGGAGATTAGCCTGTAGGACCCGCACGCCTCCGGGTCTTTACCCCGCTTCAATATCAGTGATATAGTGGCTTGCGACATTGTCGGCGGCAGGGTCCCTCTGTCCCTTGCCTCATTGAAAACCCTCGCCAAGACCGGGCCCACCAGCTCAGAAAACTTCCTATAGAACTCTACTGGGTATCCATCCGGCCCCGGGGCTTTCCCCGACTGCATGGCCTTTAGGCCCCCCAATACCTCCTCCACTCTAATCGGGGCCCCCAGCTCATCCACTCGCCCCCCCACCTACTGTTGGGAATGTTAACCCGTCCAGAAACCTTTTCATCTCCTCCGGTTCTTCCGGCGGCTCCGAAGTATACAGCTTGCGATAGAAGTCCCGGAATACCTTATTCAATCCTGCCGGGTCCTCCACTTTGCGCCCCTCCCCATCCATCACTCTACCTATTTCCCTGGCCGCCTCCCTCCTCCTGGGCCGTCAGGCAATCTTAACCGAGTTACATCACGGACACCCAGGGGTGTCTAAAATGAAGATGCTAGCTCGAAGCTACGTTTGGTGGCCAGGTTTGGACACAGACATAGCAGCCTTGGTACGTTGGTGCCAGGAGTGGCAACAGGGGCAAAGAGTGCCACCAGCGGCGCCATTGCACCTGTGGGAATGGCCAGGCAGACCGTGGACCCGCCTGCATATTGACCACGCCGGCCCTTTCATGGGCTCAATGTTTTTGGTGATAGTGGACGCCTACTCCAAATGGTTGGACGCCCACCGGGCAAACGCGGCAAGCACAGCATCGACAATTGAAAAGCTCAGGGCCTCGTTTGCAACACATGGACTTCCGGAGGTATTGGTGTCGGACAACGGAACGGCATTCACAAGTGGGGAATTTGGAAAATTCCTGAAGGAAAACGGAGTCCGTCACATAAAACGGCCCCTTACCATCCAGCGACCAACGGCCTGGCAGAGAGAGCGGTCCAGACACTTAAAGCAGGACTCAAGAAGCAGCCGGCAGCGTCAATAGACACAAAGCTCTCCCGCTAGCTGTTTGATTACAGGGCCACACCGCATTCCACAACGGGCATACCACCAGCTGAACTCTTGATGGGAAGGCGGCTACGAACAAGGCTGAGTCTCCTTTTCCCAAATTTAACGGGGAAAGTGGAGAAAAAACAGGAGGCCCAACGCAGGGGGCATAATAATCGTCGGCAGCAGAGACATTTCCAGGTGGGGGCTTGGGTTTGGGTCAAGAATTATGGGAATGGACCAACGTGGGTCAAAGGCACGGTAGAGTCCCAAACAGGACCCATATCCTATGAGGTTTCGATAGGAGGTAAGGTGCTGAAGAAACACCTAGACCAAATAAGGGAAGCGGAACCACACCTGGAGGCAGGCGAAGCAGGACCGCCTCAAGCTGGGATAGCCCAGACGGAAAGGATACCCACACCCCAGCCCCGAGCAATTTCTCCACACCCCGTCATCCAGTCGTCAGAGTCGGAGATGGACACGTTCGACAAGGCCGCCGTGACACCTCTTCCCAAGGAGGAGGAAGAACAACTTCCAAGGAGGTCGTCAAGGAAAAGACGGGCACCTATAAGGTACACCCCGCCCACTTTGGAGAATGACCCGGCGGATGACACAGAGGTGACAGACCCAGACATGAGGAGCAGGAAGAAGCTCAGAGGAATGCCAGCTGGCAGGAATTCCTTGGACCTTGGGGGTGAGGGGTGTAATTAACTCCAATTGGCTTTATTGGTTGGCCAATTGGAGTATGAGCTCCCTCAATGATAGCTCATTGAGGGGGCCCATATAAGCACCTGTGTAGGCTTTGTGAGCCAGTCTTAAGCTGACTGGAATGCTAGCAGCACTGTTTGTAGCTGCTCCTGTAATATCGTTATTGTAAATAAATATTGGTGTGGTGACGGAACTCCTCCTCCCGTGGATTACTACACACGCAATGTCCTTTCATCCCGTTGTCGCAGCATCTGCATGGTCTCGACACTGTACCACACTTCGGGACATCCTTTCCTGCAGTGTATGAGGTATACAACATTGGCCGAGTCGAACTAGTATGTACCGTGTACCTGGTGGGTGGTGTTCTCACGTGTAATGGTGGTACCCATGTCGATGATCTGGCACGTCTTGCAGAGATTGCCATGACAGGGCTGTGTGGTGTCGTGGTCACTGTTCTGAAGGGTGGGTAGTTTGCTGCAAACATTGGTTTGTTTGAGGTTGTGCGGTTGTTTGAAGGCAATTGGTGGGGGTGTGGTATATCTATGTCTATATATGTTTCTGGAACCCACCTCTTCATTCACCTGAGGAAAGAGCAGTACTCTGAAAGCTAGTGATTCAAAACAAACCTGTTGGACTTTAACCTGGTGTTGTAAGATACATAGAACATACAGTACAGAAGGAGGCCATTCGGCCCATCGAGTCTGCACCGATCCACTTAAGCCCTCACTTCCACCCTATCCCCATAACCCAATAACCCCATCTTAACGTTTTGGATACTAAGGGCAATTTAGCATGGCCAATCCACCTAACCTGCATGTCTTTGGACTGTGGGAGGAAACCGGAGCACCCGGAGGAAACCCACACAGACATGGGCAGAATGTGCAGACTCCGCACAGACAGTGACCCAGCGGGGAATCAAACCTGGGACCCTGGCGCCGTGAAGCCACAGTGCTAGCCACATGTGCTACCATGCTGCCCACAAGACGTCTTACTGTGTTCTCCCCAGTCCAACGCCGGCATCGCCACATCAACACAAACATTGGAAGAGTCAGACTTGAATATACAAAACGACGTTCAAAACAGTGACACAGCCTTATCAGATACACTGAGAGATGTTCAAAGTAGTAACACAGGTTCACCAAGGTTGAGAAGATCGACAAGGAAGATAAAGAAACCAGAGCGGCTGAATCTGTGATTGGACAATAACATTTGTGAATTATGTAAAGGACATTGTTACTCATATCATGTGTATTTTATACAGAAATGATGTGCAGTATGTTTTAAAAATCTCAAGGAAAGGGGATGTAATGATATGCAGTAACAGCGTACAAAGAAGTGAAGATAGCCTCCGACCACTAGGTGTCATGCAAGAGAACAGATCACTGGAACCGGTGTTCCCAGTGGGACAAATCAGGCTTTAAACCAGGTACCTGCATTGCGGACGAAGGGCATGCCAGAGATAGCTGAAGTTCAACATTTGCAGAGGGACGCCTCTGATTCTGAGCGAACACTATGGAAGTCAATGGGGTGTTCGCACTCCTTGACACGAGACCTCTGGCTGACTCCTGTTGGTCAAGTTTGTATTCCGAATTCTTTATTGCCGTTACTTGTTGATTATTTGCATTCTTGTACCCATCTTGGCAAGGAGGGAGTGGTACAGCTACTCCTAAAAACTTGGTGGCACCCAGATTTGAATACAGCAGCGCAAACGCGGCTGGATCGATGCGTCATTTGCATGAAACATAATAAGTGTAAAGGTATTAAATGCCCTCCGGGAACCACCCCGTTGCCAAATGATCCTTTTGCTTGTATACAGCTTGATTTTATCGAATCGCCAAAAGCACAGTGCTATAAATATTGTTTAGTAATAATCGATGTGTTTAGTAAATGGATTGAAGCCTTCCCCACCACTAATTGTATGGCACATACGGTAGTGAAGTTGTTGTTAACGGAAGTCATTCCTCGTTTTGAGGTACCCAAAATGGTGAGCTCAGACAATGGACCACATTTTGTAGCTCGGATCAATACTGAATTGTGCAAAGCACTTGTAATTAAACAGCAACTGCACTGCGCGTATCACCCGCAGGCAGCAGGAATTCTGGAAAGAGCCAACGGGACTTTAAAAGAAAAATTATCTAAATTAACTGAAGAAACTGGGTTAAATTGGCGAAAAGTATTACCCTTTGCACTGTTTCACATGCGAGTGACTCCCCATTCGCGGACCGGACTGTCAGCTGCAGAGATAGTCTATGGTCGGCCAATGAGGACTCCCTGGGATGCCCATGAAAAACCCCTGGAGGGAGTAGACCTCCATGTGATGGGGGAACAAATGCAGAACTATTTGAATTAATTAACACTTTCTTTGAGGTTTCTTCACTCACAGGTAAAACAGGTACATCTACCAGTAATGACAGGGACAGCCGCCCCTCGATATCCAGTGGTCAAACCCGGAGACCTCGTGTTGGTAAAAAACTGGGACAGAAAGAAACTAGGACAACGCTGGAGCGGACCATTCCTCGTACTACTGACGACGCCAACTTCGGTCAAACTTGAAGGACATTCAAGTTGGATACATCTATCCGATTGCAAGAAGATAGTCTCCAACCCAGACGAGAACACAGGATGAAGATCTTCAGTATAATTTTTGGACTTTCTGGACTACTTAGCCTTAATGGCCACTCGGTAGTAAAAAAACGAACTAAACGAGACCTGCCTTCCAATACCTATTTACATATGTCATATCTTTACGCCGAAAAATTGAATATTAGCAAGTGTTGGGTTTGCACCCACATCCCTGTCCATTCAAGGGAAGGAATACCTCTCCAATCTCTCCCCTTTCATACCGCAGAGACAGTTGAATGGATTGTACGACAAAATCAAACAGGAATCAGGGGAGATGGGGGGAATATGAAAATATGGAGATCTGTTGGCTATGACATGACTACATTTTTAGCTTCGTATCAACCTACCTATAATCATGCCCTAATTCCACCCTCCCTCACTGTCCACTCATATATTTTTTTTTTTTTTTAATTTTAGATTACCCAATTATGGGGCAATTTAGCGTGTCCAATCCACCTACTCTGCACATTTTTGGGTTGTGGGGGCGAAACCCACGCAGACACGGGAAGAATGTGCAAACTCCACATGGACAGTGACCCAGAGCCGGGATCGAACCTGGGACCTCAGCGCCGTGAGGCGGTTGTGCTAACCACTAGGCCACCGTGCTGCCCACTGTCCACTCATATAATGTTCAAGGTTCCATATGTTTTAATAAATCAGGGAAAGGAAAGTTAATGGGGCAAAGTAGGTGCAACCTACCAATATAATCCCCTGGATGACATCAGCTGATGATTTTACAGCCTACAATGGAACCTATTTCATATGCGGCACTAAAGCATATCCGTGGCTCCCCATTGATTGGACAGGATCCTGCTTTTTGGGATATGTCATACCCCAAATGCCTCACCTACCCACCCTTAAGCACTCCCCCTCGCGAGCAAAAAGAACAATTTCTAAAACGGAACGGGCAAGGCTTCCAACGAACTGATCTACATGGCTTCAGCATTGGAACATCTGGCAAACGTAACGGCAACAGAAGCCAGGGACATTGGACAGGCACTGGCCGAGGTCTCAGCTGAGCTAGTGACTGTCCGGACCGTGGCATTACGGAACATGCGCTATCATAGGCCAAGAGTGCTGTACTTACATTCCAGATGGCTCTGAAATATCACTAACCTGGCCGACCATATTAAGAAACAGGCTGCTCAAATTCAAGAAATTGGCAGTGAATTTCACGACTATAACCCGCCGGGTTGGCTAGGGTGGTTGGGTCATGGATTATTTGACTGGATCTTTAAGGCCTTTATTCTACTGCTACTAATGCTACTAGGGATAGGATTGCTTGCCTGCTTGTGTAAATGCATTTTCAAACGAATCATGGATATACCTATTTAGCTAGTTGTCATGATATGACAAAAGGGGGGAGTGTGGTATTGTGTGAAGCAAATAATGGCATGATGGAAAAACTAGTCAAGTCTTCTTGGTACAATTGAATTTAACCTAAGACACAGATACAAAATACACAGAGACAGCCAAGGTCAGCATGACCTGAGAACTGGGTGACTCTGAGAGTCTAGATAAGGCTTAGAACATAGAACAGTACAGCACAGAACAGGCCCTTCGGCCCTCGATGTTGTGCCGAGCAATGATCATCCTACTTAAACCCACGTAACCCGGATACCCGTAACCCAACATTAACCTTACACTACGGGCAATTATTTTAGCATGGCCAATCCACCTAACCCGCACATCTTTGGACTGTGGGAGGAAACCGGAGCACCCGGAGGAAACCCACGCACACACAGGGAGGACGTGCAGACTCCACACAGACAGTGACCCAGCCGGGAATCGAACCTGGGACCCTGGAGCTGTGAAGCATTGATGCTAACCACCATGCTACCGTTCGTCATGAACCTAGAAGCAGTCTCAATACATAACAAGCTGAACAATTGTCTCTTCCTGTATGTAAACAAGTTTGTCCAGTTCTTAAAACAAAGACAAGATAATGATATGAGACTCCAGTCCCCTAAAGGTCAGCAAGGTGACGCCATTGTAACGATTATTACTTATGTTTTACTTTCAATCAAATTCCTGACCAAGCTGTATTCATGTTATCTTGATCCTATAATGTATAAAAATCGCCTTATTCTTCTGTACTATCGCAGACTTGGGACGGACTCAACAGTTTGTACTTGACTGCTTTCCGACTCCAAGTATCAGCCCTTACTGCTAGCAGTCAGTTCTAATTCGGAAATAAAGTTCAGTTTTGCTTACCTAATGAATCATGTTTGCATTTCTCTATCACAGTCAAGCGGGGAAAATATTGAATACGACACCGGACAGAACCAGTCTTGATCAGAGTTACAGGAGCTGTTCGTAGCATGGTTAAAGGATCCACAGTTTTGTCAGCAATAGTTCAGTTTACCCACAGTTTATTCAACATTTAATAACTGGTCTTGAACAAGATGTTCTGTCATACACTGAATCATTTATTATCATAGTACACAAACATAACAGCATGCTTAAAAATGTTCATATGTTTGAAGTTAGATTTTGGTCATAGGATTTTGAAAGCACCCAAGGGCTTTTTGCTGTCACTGTCCTTGTAACATCTTCATAGCGAGAGGATTGGAGTACAGGAGCAGGGATGTCTTGCTGCAATTATACAGGGCCTTGGTGAGGCCACACCTGGAATATTGTGTGCAATTTTGGTTGCCTTACCTGAGAAAGGATGTCCTTGCGATAGAGGGAGTGCAGCAAAGGTTTACCAGACTGATTCCTGGGATGGCAGGACTGATGTACGAGGAGAAATTGAATTGGTTAGGATTGTATTCGCTAGAGTTCAGGAGAATGAGGGGGGATCTCATGGAAACCTATAAAATTCTAACAGGGTGACGGCTTCCACAGAATGTGGGAGCCATTCACCCAATTGGTCCGGGACCTGTCTGTGGCCAACGAACAAGCAGAAGAATAGCCAAGTAGCCAAGAATCAGGGGAATGTAGCCGAGGAGGGGGAGGGAGGGATAGACCGGGGTGGGGGGGGGGGGGGGGGGGGGGGGGGGGGGGGGGATAGTGGCTAAACCTAAGAGAAAAGAAAGGCGAACCACAGGAGAAAGGGAGGGGCTGAGGGGGTTGAAGGGAGGAAGAGGGAGGAGACAGGGAACAATAGAGGGGAACCAGTGAGGGGGGGTGGCAAGGGAATGGCAGCCGGAAGGAGGGCACGGGAAACAATAACAAACTTGCCATCTACAGGAGCAGAGAACAAGGAAAATCCAGGCGAAAGACGGGACGAACGGCTGAAGCGGAGGAGACCGCGAGACAACAACGGCAGCGAAAAACGTCCGGGAGAAGCAAGCGACAACATCAACACCAGATCCAATCGATTATTGCCCTCTGTAATTGTTCGGTAACTGTTTCCCCGGCGCCTAAATGTATATGTACCCCCCCCTCCCCACCCCCCACAAACAGATGCCTACGTATGTGTTAAAACAATACTGCCAATTGTACAGAGCTGCTGTTGTTGAGCCAGCACATAATACCCGACCAGTTATTTATTCTAACGTTTTTTTTCTTTGCATGGGGGGGGGGGGGGGGGGGGGTGTGTAGGTCTGTATGCAGGGGTTGTGGGGAGTGTAGTTCTATATGCAGGGGTGGGTGGGGGGGTGTAGGTCTGTATGCAGGGGTTGTGGGGAGTGTAGTTCTATATGCAGGGGTGGGTGGGGGGGTGTAGGTCTGTATGCAGGGGGTGTGGGGAGTGTAGTTCTATATGCAGGGGTGGGTGGGGGGGTGTAGGTCTGCATTCATCCCATCGAGTGGTTAGCACTGCTGCCTCACGGCGCTGAGGACCCAGGTGTGATCCTGGCCGTGGGTCACTGTTGTGGGGGTGAGACCCACGCAGACAAGGGGAGAGCAGTTTGCACACTCTCCCCTTGTCTGCGTGAGTCTCACCCCCACAACCCAAAGATGTGCAGGTTAGGTGGATTGGCCACGCTAAATTGCCCCTTAATTGGAAAAAAATAAATGGGTACTCTAAATTTATTTATAAAAAAAAGAGATAGCACTGAGGGCAAAGGTGATCAAAGGGCGCGGGGCGGGGGGGGGGTGAGGCTGGATTAGGCTATTGAATTGGATGATCAGCCATGATGATGGCAGAGCAGGTTTGAAGGGCCGAATGGCCTCCTGCTCCTTTTTTCTATGTTTCTATCTGATTTTTTTTTGATTAGTGTTTGGACCAACCCTTAACCCCGACAACTAATACCAAAGTAAATGACAAAAAATGGTATTTTTCACTGAACATCCTAAGATCCTCATCGAACCATCTCTTGCAGCCACCACCATGGCTCATTGATTAAGATCAATTGTGAGATCCTAGAAAACATGGACAATTTCAGTTGGGAGCCTCACTCGATGGAATGCAGGCACAGGCGATGAGTTCCATCACTGCCTCCCCGAGGAAAGGTATTTGAGGTATCTCTCAAATCCAGGATTAAGGTGATGGTTTGCCAGGATCGCAAGCGCAGGAGTTATGCTTACCCGAGTGCCCATGGCAGGTTCCCTAAGCTTAGTTACTGTTTTTTAAAAAGCCAGTTCGGCGAGGGGGGAAGAGATGGGGGTAGTTCTGAATGCGGGGGGTGAGAGGGCGGAGTTCTGTATGCAGAGGTGGGTGGGGGGGTGTAGGTCTGTATGCAGGGGTGGGTGGGGGGGTGTAGGTCTGTATGTAGAGGGTGTGGGGAGTGTAGTTCTATATGCAGGGGTGGGTGGGGGGGGTGTAGGTCTGTATGCAGGGGGTGTGGGGAGTGTAGTTCTATATGCAGGGGTGGGTGGGGGGGGGTGTAGGTCTGTATGCAGGGGGTGTGGGGAGTGTAGTTCTGTATGCAGGGGTGGGGGGTAGTTCTGAATGCAGGGGGGGTAGAGTGGTAGTTCTGATGGTGGGGCCATTTCTGATTGCAGGGTGGGGGTAGTTCTGAATGCAGAGCGGAGGTGGGTGGTATTTCTGATGGTGGGTGTGGGGGCTGTTCTGATTGCAGGCTGGGGGTGGGGGGTAGTTCTGAATGCAGGGAGGGGGAACAATACAGCGGGGAAGTCCACTAATGGGATGTTAATGTACTGAAACTATGTTCCTGAGCTTCCTTGGGGGTGGGGGGGGGGGGGGGGGGGGGGGGGGATCTTCGATACTTCACTGGCGGGTGGGGTGGGGGTAGTAGGAGGGATGGGCGGGAAATATTGGAAAACGAGATCCAGCCGGCGAGCTTCTCATTTTCCAGCTCATGTGATTTTACACCACGCCGCCATTTGCAGTTGGGGCAAACGCGGGCACAACCACTCCCCCCCACGATTGAGTGACTGTCTTGACAATGCAGAGCAAGGTCCATGTATTGGGGGGTGTGCACACAAGCCTCCAATAAATTAACCTAACCCTCTAAACATTAGACTGATTAGCCATCTCAGAACCCATCTAACCAGAGTGGAAGCCACTCATCCTCGATTCTGGGGCCCCCCAATAGCAGCAGAGATGTGGAGGAACAGATTGGGAAACAGATTTTGGAAAGGTGCAGAAGTCACAGGGTAGTAGTCATGGGTGACTTCAACTTCCCAAACATTGAGTGGAAACTCTTTAGATCAAATAGTTTGGATGGGGTAGTGTTTGTGCAGTGTGTCCAGGAAGCTTTTCTAACACAGTATGTAGATTGTCCGACCAGAGGGGAGGCCATATTGGATTTGGTACTTGGTAATGAACCAGGGCAGGTGATAGATTTGTTAGTGGGGGAGCATTTTGGAGGTAGTGACCACAATTCTGTGACTTTCACTTTAGTTATGGAGAGGGATAGGTGCGAGCAACAGGGCAAGGTTTACAATTGGGGGAAGGGTAAATACAATGCTGTCAGACAAGAACTGAAGTGCATAAGTTGGGAACATAGGCTGTCAGGGAAGGACACAAGTGAAATGTGGAACTTGTTCAAGGAACAGGTACTGCGTGTTTTTGATATGTATGTCCCTGTCAGGCAGGGAAGAGATGGTCGAGTGAGGGAACCATGGTTGACAAGAGAGGTTGAATGTCTTGTTAAGAGGAAGAAGGAGACTTATGTAAGGCTGAAGAAACAAGATTCAGACAGGGCGCTGGAGGGATACAAGATAGCCAGGAGGGAACTGAAGAAAGGGATTAGGAGAGCTAAGAGAGGGCATGAAAAATCTTTGGCGGGTAGGATCAAGGAAAACCCCAAGGCCTTTTACACATATGTGAGAAATATGAGAATGACTAGAGCGAGGGTAGCTCCGATCAAGGACAGTAGCGGGAGATTGTGTATTGAGTCTGAAGAGATAGGAGAGGTCTTGAACAAGTATTTTTCTTCAGTATTTACAAACGAGAGGGGCCATATTGTTGGAGAGGACAGTGTGAAACAGACTGGTAAGCTTGAGGAGATACTTGTTGGGAAGGAAGATGTGTTGGGCGTTTTGAAAAACTTGAGGATAGACAAGTCCCCCGGGCCTGACGGGATATATCCAAGGATTTTATGGGAAGCAAGAAATGAAATTGCAGAGCCATTGGCAATGATCTTTTTGTCCTCGCTGTCAACAGGGGTGGTACCAGAGGATTGGAAAGTGGCGAATGTCATGCCCCTGTTCAAAAAAGGGAATAGGGATAACCCTGGGAATTACAGGCCAGTTAGTGTTACTTCGGTGGTAGGCAAAGTAATGGAAAGGGTACTGAGTGATAGGATTTCTGAGCATCTGGAAAGACACTGCTTGATTAGGGATAGTCAGCACTGATTTGTGAGGGGTAGGTCTTGCCTTACAAGTCTTATTGACTTCTTTGAGGAGGTGACTAAGCATGTGGATGAAGGTAAAGCAGTGGATGTAGTGTACATGGATTTTAGTAAGGCATTTGATAAGGTTCCCCATGGTAGGCTTATGCAGAAAGTAAGGAGGCATGGGGTAGTAGGAAATTTGGCCAGTTGGATAACGAACTGGCTAACCGATAGAAGTCAGAGAGTGGTGGTGGATGGCAAATATTCAGCCTGGAGCCCAGTTATCAGTGGCGTACCGCAGGGATCAGTTCCCTGGTCCTCTGCTGTTTGTGATTATCATTAACGACTTGGATGAGGGAGTTGAAGTGTGGGTCAGTAAATTTGCAGATGATACGAAGATTGGTGGAGTTGTGGATAGTGAGGAGGGCTGTTGTCGGCTTCAAAGAGGCATAGATAGGATGCAGAGCTGGGCTGAGAAGTGGCAGATGGAGTTTAACCCTGACAAGTGTGAGGTTGTCCATTTTGGAAGGACAAATATGAATGCGGAATACAGGGTTAACGGTAGGGTTCTTGACAATGTAGAGCAGCAGAGAGATCTTGGGGTCTATGTTCATAGATCTTTGAAAATTGCCACTCAAGTGGATAGAGCTGTGAAGAAGGGCTATGGTATGCTAGCATTCATTAGCAGAGGGATTGAATTTACGAACCGTAAGGTGATGATGCAGCTGTACAAAACCTTGGTCAGGCCACATTTGGAGTACTATGTGCAGTTCTGGTCACCTCATTTTAGGAAGGATGTGGAAGCTTTGGAAAAGGTGCAAAGGAGATTTACCAGGATGTTGCCTGGAATGGAGAGTAGGTCTTACGAGGAAAGGTTGAGGGTGCTAGGCCTTTTCTCATTAGAACGTAGAAGGATGAGGGGCGACTTGATAGAGGTTTATAAGATGATCAGGGGAATAGATAGAGTAGACAGTCAGAGACTTTTTCCCCGGGTGGAACAAACCATTACAAGGGGACATAAATTTAAGGTAAATGGTGGAAGATATAGGGGGGGATGTCAGAGGTAGGTTCTTTACCCAGAGAGTAGTGGGGGCATGGAATACACTGCCTGTGGAAGTAGTTGAGTTGGAAACGATAGGGACCTTCAAGCGGCTATTGGATAGGTAGATGGATTAGGGTAGAATAATGGAGTGTAGATTAATTTCTTCTTAAGGGCAGCACGGTAGCATTGTGGATAGCACAATTGCTTCACAGCTCCAGGGTCCCAGGTTCGATTTCGACTTGGGTCACTGTCTGTGTGGAGTCTGCACATCCTCCCCGTGTGTGCGTCGGTTTCTTCCGGGTACTCCGGTTTCCTCCCACAGTCCAAAGATATGCAGGTTGGGTGGATTGGCCATGATAAATTGCCCTTAGTGTCCAAAATTCTATGATTAACCTAGGATAAAAGTTCGGCACAACATCGTGGGCCGAAGGGCCTGTTCTGTGCTGTATTTCTCTATCTCTATCTCTGAGGGAGCGCCTGACAATCCCTTGACAACTACCTCCTTATGTATGTATGTCAAAGATGGCTATGGGTAATCCCTGATTCCTTTTTTGTCATTTGTTTATGTTAACATGCAGGCTGATGTTTGGGGGTTGGTGGGAGGATGAGATCGTTGTTATTGTTATGGGGTTTGATATATTTGTTGTTGATTATTGTTTGTTGTTGGTGGGTGTAAATTTAGGAGAAAAATTGTGAAAAAGGAGAATAAAAATATATTTTTTAAAAAAACTACTTATCAACGAATCCTACCAACTCCTTCTCACTCAGGTCGGAACAGCTCTGAAGGCAGAGAATCCCCAGAGGCTCCCTCCTCCAATCCCTTCAAACGGTCCTGGAGGATTGTGTCCCATTCTGGTGAAGGTATTGGAGAGAAAGGTGCAGAAAAGATTTACGAGAATGGTTCCAGGGCTGAGACACTTCAATTCCTAGGGACGCTGGGACTTCTCTCTTTAGAGAAGAGAATGTGATGAGATTTGATCCAGGTGTTTGAGGTGAGGAGGGGTGGGGGGGGGGGGGGGGGGGGGGGGGGGGGGGGGGGGTGAGGAGGGGGAGGGAGGATTTGAGGATTTCAAAAGGGGATTGGATCATTATCGGAAGAGAATATATCGCAGGAGAGGGAGATGGGTTAGCTGAGTTGCCCGCACAGAGAGCTAACATGGAGACGATGGGCTCAATGGTCTCCCTCTGATTCTATTTGAGTTGTCCTGGGTCACTGGTTTCATTTCTCTTGTGAATGTTGCTCCAATTTCCTGTTCCTATTTCTCAATTTCCACCGTTTAAACAGCGGTTCAGAGACAACGCCCTACATACGGAGAGACAGAGGGAGTGAGAGACAGTAACTCAGACACAGAACCAGAAGAGTATCTGGAGTAAGAATGACTGATATGGGGAAGGTAAATGCTCGTTAAAATCAGTTATGTTCTCATGAAATGTAATCCTATGTTTATGTTGGATTTGGTTTTCTTTATAAGGGGCTGAATTCTCCGCTTTGCAACGCTGGAAATGCGAATTGCGATCGGCTGGAGAATGGGGCGGCACAATGGTGCAGTGGTTAGCACTGCTGCCTCATGGCGCCGAGGACCCGGATTTGATCCCAGCCCCGGGTCGCTGTCCATGTGGAGGGAGGTGGATTGGCCACGCTAAATTGCTCCTTAATTGGGAAAAAAAAAGAATTGGGCACCCTAAATGTGAATAAAATAGAAATTGAAAAATTGAGATAGGCGCCCAGCTCCGATTCCATGATCTGGTCCGTCACTGGTGGTCATATCGAAGTTTGCGCCCTGTACCGGCCGGCCCAGGCAAACATGTAATTTGCATGGATTGAGACACAGTATGCTGCACCCCGCTGCGATGCTCCGCCTCTCATAGACAGAAGTCACATAAGCACAAAATAGTGGCCTGAGTACCATGGCTGCTGAGGGGCTGCTGAGAAGGTAAGAAAACTCTTAAAAAGTCTTCAAAATTATTGGGCATGCTGGGGGGGCGGCTGTCCGAGCCGGGAACGGGGAGCAACTTGGTGCCAAGTCCGCGGACATGGGAGTGTCTCCCTGGGAATCGGGGTGACCTGCTTCAGACCCCCATTGCTGCAGTCTGTGTTTTAAACACACCCCTTTGGTGTTACTCACAGGCCCCTGGCTGTTCACTCTGCTGACCGCTCACTGTGTCCTGGAAATGTTCAGAGAGCCTCTGGTCATGAACCCCACCCGGGCCGTCCCTCTGGAGACCCCCAGACCCCAGCTGACCCATCAACGGGATGGGTGTGGCCAAGCTCAATCAGTGGCCCACCTGACGTTGCCACTCCTCAGAAACCCAGTCCCACTGCAGGGGAAGCAGGGGAATAGCAGAGCTCAGCCCGAACAAAGGACACTTGTACCGTGGCCTTTAGCACCCTCCCTGGCACATTGCCCCTTTCAGGGCAGAGGTCTCACCAGTGCCCCCGGACAGGTTGTAACAACCTGTGTGTCGCACCAAGAACCCACATTACTTTGCAGAAACGCTCCCAGCAGACACCCACTCAGGAACCATAGAATCCCTACCGTACAGAAGGAGGCCACCCGGCCCATCAAGTCTGCACCGACCCTCTGAAAGAGCACCCAACTCCCCTGCCCTATCCCACAATCCAACCTAACCTGCAAATCCCTGGACACTAAGGGGCAAGCTATCATGGGCAATGCACCTAACCCGCACATCATTGGACTGTGGGAGGAAACCGGAGCACCCGGAGGAAACCCACAGAGACATGTGGAGAACATACAAATTCCACACAGTCACCTAAGGCTAGAATTGAACCCGGGTCCCTGGCACTGTGAACAGCAGTGCTAACCATTGTGCCACTCTGCTGCCCATTCCCTTGCTCACCCCCATCTGTAGGACCTGCCCACACACAAGCCTCTAAGCATGAAGGTGATTGGTGGCACACGATGACCCTTTGTGCCGCAAAACCAGGTGCCACTCTGCTGGTGGGATAACACATGGTCCACCCAGTGAGGAGACTCCAGTGGACCTCACTGGAGAGACAGGATAGGGGCCAATGAGCACATTGCTGACACCGGTTCTGGCAGCTACCATACACCTGTTGAAAGGGGCGGGTGGTGAGGTCAGAGGCTCCAAACATCACAGGCCAGGGGTGCAGTGCGGACGGCAAGATATCGGGGAGATTGGCTGAGGGGTGGAAGTGGGGTGGAGTTGGTGGGGACATGTTGAGGGTTGCGATGCAGTATAACTCAAGGTGACTATGTAATGTGTTGGCGTTGGATGGGCTAGGAAATACTCATCTTGGTAACCATGTCTTCTCTTCCCCCCCCCCCCCCCCCCCCCCCCCCCCCGCGCCCATCCCCACCGCCGAGAATGAATTTCGGAGTACAGCCAGCAATGCTCGCTATCTACCTGGTCGTAGCTCCCATTTTGAATGCACAGAGGCTGGAGGCACAGGGCCTGCTCGGGGAGGACCCTGCACAAGAGCAGCCTGCCCCACAAGAGCAGGGGCCAGCACATGAGGCTTGAATGTCCAACAGGCCGAGGAGGAGGTGTGAAGGAGATGCCACATCAGAGCACGTTTATACCATCGGCGCCTGTCCTTCGAGGAGTAGCCGGACCACCTGTGCTGCCAAAGATTTTGGCGAATCAGGAAGACCATGTGCCACCTGTGCCAGATGATGGTGCACCTGGCACCACGGATGTTTTGAGGAGGAAACGGTCACCCTGAACGTTTATGTCTCTGCGTCTTTCCAGGGGTCAAGTGGGAGACCTGTTTGGGATCTCACAAACATAAGCAACACAGGTGCATCCGCATTATCACTGATATATTATGCACCTGGACAGCGGACTGTATAACCTTCAATCTGGACCAGGCACACCAGGATACCCGGCAGTAAGAGTTGCCGCCATCTCTGGCATGCCCCAGGTCCAGAGGGTGATCGAAGGCATACGTATCACCCTCAGCGAACCAGTTCATCAGGAGGTGGCCTTCATCAATCAGAAGGCCTTCCACTCTCTGAATGTGCAGTTGGTGTGTGACCACCAGCTACACATCATGCCTGAAACCCAGGCAGCGTGCACAACACATACATCCTGGCACACTGGTTGGTTACCGGCTCATTTGAGGCACTCCCTCGGGTGAGGGATTGGTTCTTGGTGACAGGGGTTACCCGCTCAGGTTTTGGCTAATGACCAATGCAGACACCCATTATCACAACACCCATGCAGCAACCAGGAGCGTAATTGAGCCGTGCATCAGCATCTTCAAGATGTGCTTCCGATGCCTGGGCTGTTCCGGTGCGGCTCTCCAATATAGTGCCGGAGGTCTCGAGTATCGTGCTAACCTGCTGCTTCCTGCAACAATGCACAGCAGAAGGGCGACATGCTGGAGGAGGAGGAAGAACGCCAGGCAGCACACACCTTCCCTGTCCCTCCTCCCTTCTCTCCACTTTCCCTGTCCCTCCTCCCTTCACTCCACCTGCCATGGCCCCTCCATTCCACCTTCCCTGTCCCTGCTCCCTTCTCTCCACCTTCCCTGTCCCTCCTCCCTTCACTCCACCTTCCCTGTCCTTCATCCCTTCACTCCACCTTCCCTGTCCCTCCTCCCTTCACTCCACCTGCCCTGGCCCCTCCACTCCACCTTCCCTGTCCCTCCTCCCTTCACTCCACCTTCCCTGTCCCTCCTCTCTTCACTCCACCTTCCCTGTCCCTCCTCCCTTCACTCCACCTTCCCTGGTCCCTCCACTCCACCTTCCCGGTCCCTCCTCCCTTCACTCCACCTTCCCTGGTCCCTCCACTCCACCTTCCCGGTCCCTCCTCCCTTCACTCCACCTTCCCTGGTCCCTCCACTCCACCTTCCCGGTCCCTCCTCCCTTCACTCCACCTTCCTGGTCCCTCCACTCCACCTTCCCTGTCCCTCCTCCCTCCACTCCACCTTCCCTGTCCCTCCTCCCTTCACTCCACCTTCCCTGTCCCTCCTCCCTTCACTACACCTTCCCTGTCCCTCCTCCCTCCACTCCACCTTCCCTGTCCCTCCTCCCTTCACTCCACCTTCCCTGTCCCTCCTCCCACATTCCACCTTCCCTGTCCCTCATCCCTCCACTCCACCTTCCCTGTCCCTCCTCCCACATTCCACCTTCCCTGTCCCTCCTCCCTTCACTCCACCTTCCCTGTCCCTCCTCCCTTCACTCCACCTTCCCTGTCCCTCCACCCTTCACTCCACCTTCCCTGTCCCTCCTCCCACATTCCACCTTCCCTGTCCCTCCTCCCTCCAATCCACCTTCCCTGTCCCTCCTCCCTTCACTCCACCTTCCCTGTCCCTCCTCCCTCCACTCCACCTTCCCTGTCCCTCCTCCCTCCACTCCACCTTCCCTGTCCCTCCTCCCTCCACTCCACCTTCCCTGTCCCTCCTCCCTCCACTCCACCTTCCCTGTCCCTCCTCCCTCCACTCCACCTTCCCTGTCCCTCCTCCCTCCACTCCACCTTCCCTGTCCCTCCCCCCTTTTCTCCACCTTCCCTGTCCCTCCTCCCTCCACTCCACCTTCCCTGTCCCTCCTCCCTTCACTCCACCTTCCCTGTCCCTCCTCCCTCCACTCCACCTTCCCTGTCCCTCCTCCCTTCACTCCACCTACCCTGTCCCTCCTCCCTTCACTCCACCTTCCCTGTCCCTCCTCCCTTCACTCCACCTTCCCTGTCCCTCCTCCGTCTGCTCCACCTTCCCGGTCCCTCCTCCCTTCTCTCCACCTTCCCTGTCCCTCCGCCCTTCACTCCACCTTCCCTGACCCTCCTCCCTTCTCTCCACCTTCCCTGTCCCTCCTCCCTTCCCTCCACCTTCCCTGTCCCTCCTCCCTTCACTCCACCTTCCCTGTCCCTCCTCCCTTCTCTCCACCTTCCCTGTCCCTCCTCCCTTCTCTCCACCTTCCCTGTCCCTCCTCCCTTCACTCCACCTTCCCTGACCCTCCTCCCTTCTCTCCACCTTCCCTGTCCCTCCTCCCTTCCCTCCACCTTCCCTGTCCCTCCTCCCTTCACTCCACCTTCCCTGTCCCTCCTCCCTTCTCTCCACCTTCCCTGTCCCTCCTTCCCTCACTCCACCTTCCCTGTCCTTCCTCCCTTCCCTCCACCTTCCCTGTCCCTCCTCCCTTCCCTCCACCTTCCCTGTCCCTCCTCCCTTCTCTCCACCTTCCCTGTCCCTCCTCCCTTCTCTCCACCTTCCCTGTAACTCCTCCCCTCACTGCATCTTCCCTGTCCCTCCTCCCTTCACTCCACCTTCCCTGTCGCTCCTCCCTTCACTCCACCTTCCTGTCCCTCCTCCCTTCCCTCCACCTTCCCTGTCCCTCCTTCCTTCGCTCCACCTTCCCTGTCCCTCCTCCCTTCTCTCCACCTTCCCTGTCCCTCCTCCCCTCACTGCATCTTCCCTGTCCCTCCTCCCTTCACTCCACCTTCCCTGTCCCTCCTCCCTTCTCTCCACCTTCCCTGTCCTTCCTCCCCTCCACTCCAGCTTCCCTGTCCCTCCTCCCTCCACTCCACCTTCCCTGTCCGCCCTCCCTTCACTCCACCTTCCCTGTCCCTCCTCCCTTCTCTCCACCTTCCCTGTCTCTCCTCCCTTCACTCCACCTTCCCTGTCCTCCTCCCTTCACTCCACCTTCCCTGTCCTCCTCCCTTCACTCCACCTCCCCTGTCCCTCCTCCCTTCACTCCACCTTCCCTGTCCCTCCTCCCCTCCACTCCACCTTTCCTGTCCCTCCTCCCTACGCTCCACCTTCCCTGTCCCTCCTCCCTCCACTCCACCTTCCCTGTCCCTCCTCCCTTCACTCCACCTTCCCTGTCCCTCCTCCCTTCGCTCCACCTTCCCTGTCCTTCCTCCCTTCTCTCCACCTTCCCTGTCCCTCCTCCCTTCTCTTCACCTTCCCTGTCCCTCCTCCCTTCTCTCCACCTTCCCTGTCCCTCCTCCCTTCTCTCCACCTTCCCTGTCCCTCCTCCCTTCACTCCACCTTCCCTGTCCCTCCTCCCTCCACTCCACCTTCCCTGTCCCTCCTCCCCTCACTCCACCTTCCCTGTCCCTCCTCCCTCCACTCCACCTTCCCTGTCCCTCCTCCCTTCCCTCCACCTTCCCTGTCCCTCCTCCCTTCACTCCACCTTCCCTGTCCCTCCTCCCTTTGCTCCACCTTCCCTGTCCCTCCTCCCCTCACTCCACCTTCCCTGTCCCTCCTCCCCCCACTCCACCTTCCCTGTCCCTCCTCCCTTCACTGCACCTCCCCTGTCCCTCCTCCCTTCACTCCACCTTCCCTGTCCCTCCTCCCTTCACTCCACCTTCCCTGTCCCTCCTCCCTTCTCTCCACCTTCCCTGTCCCTCCTCCCTTCACTCCACCTTCCCTGTCCCTCCTCCCTTCACTCCACCTTCCCTGTCCCTCCTCCCACATTCCACCTTCCCTGTCCCCCTCCCTTCTCTCCATCTTCCCTGTCGCTCCTCCCTTCACTCCACCTTCCCTGTCCCTCCTTCCTTCACTCCACCTTCCCTGTCGCTCCTTCCTTCACTCCACCTTCCCTGTCCCTCCTTCCTTCACTCCACCTTCCCTGTCCCTCCTCCCTTCACTCCACCTTCCCTGTCCCTCCTCCCTTTGCTCCACCTTCCCTGTCCCTCCTCCCCTCACTCCACCTTCCCTGTCCCTCCTCCCCCCACTCCACCTTCCCTGTCCCTCCTCCCTTCACTGCACCTCCCCTGTCCCTCCTCCCTTCACTCCACCTTCCCTGTCCCTCCTCCCTTCACTCCACCTTCCCTGTCCCTCCTCCCTTCTCTCCACCTTCCCTGTCCCTCCTCCCTTCACTCCACCTTCCCTGTCCCTCCTCCCTTCACTCCACCTTCCCTGTCCCTCCTCCCACATTCCATCTTCCCTGTCGCTCCTCCCTTCACTCCACCTTCCCTGTCCCTCCTTCCTTCACTCCACCTTCCCTGTCGCTCCTTCCTTCACTCCACCTTCCCTGTCCCTCCTTCCTTCACTCCACCTTCCCTGTCGCTCCTCCCTTCACTCCACCTTCCCTGTCCCTCCTTCCTTCACTTTACCTTCCCTGTCGCTCCTCCCTTCGCTCCACCTTCCCTGTCCCTCCTTCCTTCACTCCACCTTCCCTGTCCCTCCTCCCTTCTCTCCACCTTCCCTGTCCCTCCTCCCACATTCCATCTTCCCTGTCCCTCCTCCCTTCACTCCACCTTCCCTGTCCCTCCTCCCTCCACTCCACCTTCCCTGTCCCTCCTCCTTTCCCTCCACCTTCCCTGTCCCTCCTCCCTTCCCTCCACCTTCCCTGTCCCTCCTCCCTTCTCTCCACCTTCCCTGTCCCTCCTCCCTTCTCTCCACCTTCCCTGTAACTCCTCCCCTCACTGCATCTTCCCTGTCCCTCCTCCCTTCACTCCACCTTCCCTGTCGCTCCTCCCTTCACTCCACCTTCCCTGTCCCTCCTCCCTTCCCTCCACCTTCCCTGTCCCTCCTTCCTTCGCTCCACCTTCCCTGTCCCTCCTCCCTTCTCTCCACCTTCCCTGTCCCTCCTCCCCTCACTGCATCTTCCCTGTCCCTCCTCCCTTCACTCCACCTTCCCTGTCCCTCCTCCCTTCTCTCCACCTTCCCTGTCCTTCCTCCCCTCCACTCCAGCTTCCCTGTCCCTCCTCCCTCCACTCCACCTTCCCTGTCCCTCCTCCCTTCACTCCACCTTCCCTGTCCCTCCTCCCTTCTCTCCACCGTCCCTGTCTCTCCTCCCTTCACTCCACCTTCCCTGTCCTCCTCCCTTCACTCCACCTTCCCTGTCCTCCTCCCTTCACTCCACCTCCCCTGTCCCTCCTCCCTTCACTCCACCTTCCCTGTCCCTCCTCCCCTCCACTCCACCTTTCCTGTCCCTCCTCCCTTCTCTCCACCTTCCCTGTCCCTCCTCCCTCCACTCCACCTTCCCTGTCCCTCCTCCCTTCACTCCACCTTCCCTGTCCCTCCTCCCTTCGCTCCACCTTCCCTGTCCTTCCTCCCTTCTCTCCACCTTCCCTGTCCCTCCTCCCTTCTCTTCACCTTCCCTGTCCCTCCTCCCTTCTCTCCACCTTCCCTGTCCCTCCTCCCTTCTCTCCACCTTCCCTGTCCCTCCTCCCTTCACTCCACCTTCCCTGTCCCTCCTCCCTCCACTCCACCTTCCCTGTCCCTCCTCCCCTCACTCCACCTTCCCTGTCCGTCCTCCCTTCACTCCACCTACCCTGTCCCTCCTCCCTTCTCTCCACCTTCCCTGTCCCTCCTCCCTCCACTCCACCTTCCCTGTCCCTCCTCTCTTCACTGCACCTCCCCTGTCCCTCCTCCCTTCACTCCACCTTCCCTGTCCCTCCTCCCTTCACTCCACTTTCCCTGTCCCTCCTCCCTTCGCTCCACCTTCCCCGTCCCTCCTCCCTTCGCTCCACCTTCCCTGTCCCTCCTCCCTTCACTCCATCTTCCCTGTCCCTCGTCCCTTCTCTCCACCTTAACTGTCCCTCCTCCCACATTCCACCTTCCCTGTCCCTCCTTCCACATTCCACCTTCCCTGTCCCTCCTCCCTTCACTCCACCTTCCCTGGTCCCTCCACTCCACCTTCCCTGTCCCTCCTCCCTCCACTCCACCTTCCCTGTCCCTCCTCCCTTCACTCCACCTTCCCTGTCCCTCCTCCCTTCACTACACCTTCCCTGTCCCTCCTCCCTCCACTCCACCTTCCCTGTCCCTCCTCCCTTCACTCCACCTTCCCTGTCCCTCCTCCCACATTCCACCTTCCCTGTCCCTCATCCCTCCACTCCACCTTCCCTGTCCCTCCTCCCACATTCCACCTTCCCTGTCCCTCCTCCCTTCACTCCACCTTCCCTGTCCCTCCTCCCTCCACTCCACCTTCCCTGTCCCTCCACCCTTCACTCCACCTTCCCTGTCCCTCCTCCCACATTCCACCTTCCCTGTCCCTCCTCCCTCCAATCCACCTTCCCTGTCCCTCCTCCCTTCACTCCACCTTCCCTGTCCCTCCTCCCTCCACTCCACCTTCCCTGTCCCTCCTCCCTCCACTCCACCTTCCCTGTCCCTCCTCCCTCCACTCCACCTTCCCTGTCCCTCCTCCCTCCACTCCACCTTCCCTGTCCCTCCTCCCTCCACTCCACCTTCCCTGTCCCTCCTCCCTCCACTCCACCTTCCCTGTCCCTCCCCCCTGTTCTCCACCTTCCCTGTCCCTCCTCCCTCCACTCCACCTTCCCTGTCCCTCCTCCCTTCACTCCACCTTCCCTGTCCCTCCTCCCTCCACTCCACCTTCCCTGTCCCTCCTCCCTTCACTCCACCTACCCTGTCCCTCCTCCCTTCACTCCACCTTCCCTGTCCCTCCTCCCTTCACTCCACCTTCCCTGTCCCTCCTCCATCTGCTCCACCTTCCCGGTCCCTCCTCCCTTCTCTCCACCTTCCCTGTCCCTCCTCCCTTCACTCCACCTTCCCTGATCCTCCTCCCTTCTCTCCACCTTCCCTGTCCCTCCTCCCTTCCCTCCACCTTCCCTGTCCCCTCCTCCCTCACTCCACCTTCCCTGTCCCTCCTCCCTTCTCTCCACCTTCCCTGTCCCTCCTCCCTTCTCTCCACCTTCCCTGTCCCTCCTCCCTTCACTCCACCTTCCCTGTCCCTCCTCCCTTCTCTCCACCTTCCCTGTCCCTCCTCCCTTCCCTCCACCTTCCCTGTCCCTCCTCCCTTCACTCCACCTTCCCTGTCCCTCCTCCCTTCTCTCCACCTTCCCTGTCCCTCCTTCCCTCACTCCACCTTCCCTGTCCCTCCTCCCTTCCCTCCACCTTCCCTGTCCCTCCTCCCTTCCCTCCACCTTCCCTGTCCCTCCTCCCTTCTCTCCACCTTCCCTGTCCCTCCTCCCTTCTCTCCACCTTCCCTGTAACTCCTCCCCTCACTGCATCTTCCCTGTCCCTCCTCCCTTCACTCCACCTTCCCTGTCGCTCCTCCCTTCACTCCACCTTCCCTGTCCCTCCTCCCTTCCCTCCACCTTCCCTGTCCCTCCTTCCTTCGCTCCACCTTCCCTGTCCCTCCTCCCTTCTCTCCACCTTCCCTGTCCCTCCTCCCCTCACTGCATCTTCCCTGTCCCTCCTCCCTTCACTCCACCTTCCCTGTCCCTCCTCCCTTCTCTCCACCTTCCCTGTCCTTCCTCCCCTCCACTCCAGCTTCCCTGTCCCTCCTCCCTCCACTCCACCTTCCCTGTCCGCCCTCCCTTCACTCCACCTTCCCTGTCCCTCCTCCCTTCTCTCCACCTTCCCTGTCTCTCCTCCCTTCACTCCACCTTCCCTGTCCTCCTCCCTTCACTCCACCTTCCCTGTCCTCCTCCCTTCACTCCACCTCCCTGTCCCTCCTCCCTTCACTCCACCTTCCCTGTCCCTCCTCCCCTCCACTCCACCTTTCCTGTCCCTCCTCCCTACGCTCCACCTTCCCTGTCCCTCCTCCCTCCACTCCACCTTCCCTGTCCCTCCTCCCTTCACTCCACCTTCCCTGTCCCTCCTCCCTTCGCTCCACCTTCCCTGTCCTTCCTCCCTTCTCTCCACCTTCCCTGTCCCTCCTCCCTTCTCTTCACCTTCCCTGTCCCTCCTCCCTTCTCTCCACCTTCCCTGTCCCTCCTCCCTTCTCTCCACCTTCCCTGTCCCTCCTCCCTTCACTCCACCTTCCCTGTCCCTCCTCCCTCCACTCCACCTTCCCTGTCCCTCCTCCCCTCACTCCACCTTCCCTGTCCTCCTCCCTTCACTCCACCTTCCCTGTCCTCCTCCCTTCACTCCACCTCCCCTGTCCCTCCTCCCTTCACTCCACCTTCCCTGTCCCTCCTCCCCTCCACTCCACCTTTCCTGTCCCTCCTCCCTACGCTCCACCTTCCCTGTCCCTCCTCCCTCCACTCCACCTTCCCTGTCCCTCCTCCCTTCACTCCACCTTCCCTGTCCCTCCTCCCTTCGCTCCACCTTCCCTGTCCTTCCTCCCTTCTCTCCACCTTCCCTGTCCCTCCTCCCTTCTCTTCACCTTCCCTGTCCCTCCTCCCTTCTCTCCACCTTCCCTGTCCCTCCTCCCTTCCCTCCACCTTCCCTGTCCCTCCTCCCTTCACTCCACCTTCCCTGTCCCTCCTCCCTTTGCTCCACCTTCCCTGTCCCTCCTCCCCTCACTCCACCTTCCCTGTCCCTCCTCCCCCCACTCCACCTTCCCTGTCCCTCCTCCCTTCACTGCACCTCCCCTGTCCCTCCTCCCTTCACTCCACCTTCCCTGTCCCTCCTCCCTTCACTCCACCTTCCCTGTCCCTCCTCCCTTCTCTCCACCTTCCCTGTCCCTCCTCCCTTCACTCCACCTTCCCTGTCCCTCCTCCCTTCACTCCACCTTCCCTGTCCCTCCTCCCACATTCCACCTTCCCTGTCCCTCCTCCCTTCTCTCCATCTTCCCTGTCGCTCCTCCCTTCACTCCACCTTCCCTGTCCCTCCTTCCTTCACTCCACCTTCCCTGTCGCTCCTTCCTTCACTCCACCTTCCCTGTCCCTCCTTCCTTCACTCCACCTTCCCTGTCGCTCCTCCCTTCACTCCACCTTCCCTGTCCCTCCTTCCTTCACTCCACCTTCCCTGTCGCTCCTCCCTTCGCTCCCACCTTCCCTGTCCCTCCTTCCTTCACTCCACCTTCCCTGTCCCTCCTCCCTTCTCTCCACCTTCCCTGTCCCTCCTCCCACATTCCATCTTCCCTGTCCCTCCTCCCTTCACTCCACCTTCCCTGTCCCTCCTCCCTCCACTCCACCTTCCCTGTCCCTCCTCCCTTCCCTCCACCTTCCCTGTCCCTCCTCCCTTCCCTCCACCTTCCCTGTCCCTCCTCCCTTCTCTCCACCTTCCCTGTCCCTCCTCCCTTCTCTCCACCTTCCCTGTAACTCCTCCCCTCACTGCATCTTCCCTGTCCCTCCTCCCTTCACTCCACCTTCCCTGCTCCGCTCCTCCCTTCACTCATCCACCTTCCCTGTCCCTCCTCCCTTCCCTCCACCTTCCCTGTCCCTCCTTCCTTTCGCTCCACCTTCCCTGTCCCTCCTCCCTTCTCTCCACCTTCCCTGTCCTCCTCCCCTCACTGCATCTTCCCTGTCCCTCCTCCCTTCACTCCCCCTTCCCTGTCCCTCCTCCCTTCTCTCCCACCTTCCCTGTCCTTCCTCCCCTCCACTCCAGCTTCCCTGTCCCTCCTCCCTCCACTCCAACTTCCCTGTCCCTCCTCCCTTCACTCCACCTTCCCTGTCCCTCCTCCCTTCTCTCCACCTTCCCTGTCTCTCCTCCCTTCACTCCACCTTCCCTGTCCTCCTCCCTTCACTCCACCTTCCCTGTCCTCCTCCCTTCACTCCACCTCCCCTGTCCCTCCTCCCTTCACTCCACCTTCCCTGTCCCTCCTCCCCTCCACTCCACCTTCCCTGTCCCTCCTCCCTTCTCTCCACCTTCCCTGTCCCTCCTCCCTCCACTCCACCTTCCCTGTCCCTCCTCCCTTCACTCCACCTTCCCTGTCCCTCCTCCCTTCGCTCCACCTTCCCTGTCCTTCCTCCCTTCTCTCCACCTTCCCTGTCCCTCCTCCCTTCTCTTCACCTTCCTGTCCCTCCTCCCTTCTCTCCACCTTCCCTGTCCCTCCTCCCTTCTCTCCACCTTCCCTGTCCCTCCTCCCTTCACTCCACCTTCCCTGTCCCTCCTCCCTTCACTCCACTTTCCCTGTCCCTCCTCCCTTCACTCCACTTTCCCTGTCCCTCCTCCCTTCGCTCCACCTTCCCCGTCCCTCCTCCCTTCGCTCCACCTTCCCTGTCCCTCCTCCCTTCACTCCATCTTCCCTGTCCCTCGTCCCTTCTCTCCACCTTAACTGTCCCTCCTCCCACATTCCACCTTCCCTGTCCCTCCTTCCACATTCCACCTTCCCTGTCCCTCCTCCCTTCACTCCACCTTCCCTGTCCCTCCTCCATTCTCTCAACCTTCCCTGTCCCTCCTCCCCTCATTCCAACATCCCTGTCCCTCCTCCCTTCACTCCACCCTCCCTGTCCCTCCTCCCTTCTCTCCATCTTCCCTGTCCCTCCTCCCTTCTCTTCACCTTCCCTGTCCCTCCTCCCTTCTCTTCACCTTCCCTGTCCCTCCTCCCACATTCCACCTTCCCTGTCCCTCCTCCCACATTCCACCTTCCCTGACCATCCTCCCTTCGCTCCACCTTCCCTGTCCCTCCTCCCACATTCCACCTTCCCTGTCCCTCCTCCCACATTCCACCTTCCCTGTCCCTCCTCCCTTCACTCCACCTTCCCTGTCCCTCCTCCCTTCTCTCCACCTTCCCTGTCCCTCCTCCCACATTCCACCTTCCCTGTCCCTCCTCCCACATTCCACCTTCCCTGTCCCTCCTCCCCTCACTCCACCTTCCCTGTCCCTCCTCCCTTCTCTCCACCTTCCCTGTCCCTCCTCCCTTCTCTCCATCTTCCCTGTCCCTCCTCCTTTCTCTCCACCTTCCCTGTCCCTCCTCCCCTCACTCCACCTTCCCTGTCCCTCCTCCCTTCACTCCACCTTCCCTGTCCCTCCTCCCCTCATTCCACCTTCCCTGTCCCTCCTCTCTTCACTCCACCTTCCCTGTCCCTCCTCCCCTCATTCCACCTTCCCTGTCCCTCCTCCCACATTCCACCTTCCCTGTCCCTCCTCCATTCTCTCAACCTTCCCTGTCCCTCCTCCCACATTCCACCTTCCCTGTCCTTCCTCCCTTCACTCCACCTTTCCTGTCCCTCCTCCCACATTCCACCTTCCCTGACCCTCCTCCCTTCGCTCCACCTTCCCTGTCCCTCCTCTATTCTCTCAACCTTCCCTGTCCCTCCTCCCCTCACTCCACCTTCCCTGTCCCTCCTCCCACATTCCACCTTCCCTGTCGCTCCTCCCTTCTCTCCACCTTCCCTGTCCCTCCTCCATTCACTCCGCCCAACTACCACAGCACCCCCTCCCTCCTCCAAGGGCCCTTCCAGCATCACCACAGGGTGTTGGCCATGATGACGACTCGCTGTGAGATGAGCTCTGGTGCTCCTTATTGTTTGACAAAGTCTGACTCCTGCCTTTAAGATCACCTCCCACACCCCCACCCGACACACCCTCTACACCCGGGCCCAGCCCATCCCTTACTCCCTTCAGAGGATAGAGGCTGGTCCGAATGTTGGAGTAAAAGTGTTTAATGGTGACGCTATGCATTGTTGTGCTCTGACCTCTATCACCTATGGGCTGCACCCGTGCCCATTTAACTGGTGTCTAACTTCCTGATTTTAAGTGACCTACCGCTCCTTCTAGGTGTTAAACCAGACAGCACATCAGATATGGAGGCGGCCTGCTGCATATCTTGCCCTCTGACCTGTCATGCCTTTGGCAGTCATCCTCTGGAGGGCCTAGACCTTGATGTGCCTGGCTGACTTTCGGGTGTCAAAGGTGACGAGGTGCCATCCTGTTTTGCCCGCTGCCCATCCAATGCTCCAGTCAGGTGCGGAAGATTCAGAAGCATTCAGATTTTAATAGGGGGATTGAGTTCAAGAGCCGCGTGGTTTTGCTGTAATTAGACCACACTTGGAATATTGTGTCTGATGTGTTACGTGAGTTGGTTCAACATTGACTGCAACTGGATGCAGTGACACTAGAAACAGGCTTCCGACACAGGAGATGGTCCAACACTGTGTAATTGAACTTGCTGATTGCTGTACATAATCTGCTGTGGGCTGACACTCTATTAATCTAAATTTATAACCTCTGACTAGCTTGACCAGACTGGCTCTCTGTCACATGGAGATGGTGCTTACTGCCTTGTGCACTCTAACTATCTCGGTAGATGTGTCCTGTGAGAAGAGGGAGAGTCTTAATGCCTTGTGGGCTTTATAGTGGTGGTGTCCTGTCTGGTGATTGGTTGTTCTGTGTCGTGTGTGTTCATTGGTTATCCTGTGTGTCAATCACTGCCTGTCTGCATCTCATTATATACATAAGTGGATATTATGACAGTATCCAGTTCTGGTCACCTCATTATAGGAAGGATGTGGATGCTTTGGAGAGGGTGCAGAGGAGATTTACCAGGATGCTGCCTGAACTAGAGGGCGTGTCTTGTGAAGAAAGGTTGAGGGAGCTGGGGCTTTTCTCACTGGAGTGAAGAAGAGAGAGGTGACTTGATAGAGGTGTACAAGGTGATGAGAGGCATGGATAGAGTGGATAGCCAGAGACTTTTCCCCAGGGTGGAAATGGCTGTCATGAGGGGGCATAATTTTAAGGTGATTGGAGGAAGGTATGGGGGAGATGTCAGAGGTCGGTTCTTTACACAGAGAGTGGTGGGTGAGTGGAATGCACTGCCAGCAGAGATGGTGGAGTCAGAGTCATTAGGGACATTTAAGAGACTCTTAGACAGGCACATGGACAGCAGTAAATTGAAGGGGTGTAGGTTAGGTTGATCTTAGATTAGGATAAATGGTTGGCACAACATCGTGGGCTGAAGGGCCTGTACTGTGCTGCACTGTATGTTCTATCTTCTATGTTCTAAGCTCTGAGGTATTCCAGTACCTCTCCTGTGGGAGGCACCAGCATGGGCCCCGTCACATCCTCCTGCCTCAAAGTGCTCGATGGCCCTTGGCTACTCCATGGAGGCCGGAGTGAGCACCGGAGGCTCCACTTTCACCTGGCGCTGCACTGCCTCCATCAGCGTTTGGACTTGTAGGTCAAGAATGCCCCTAAGGGTGGCGGGTGGCGCAATGGTTAGCACTGCTGCCTCATGGCACTGAGGTCCCAGGTTCGATCCCGGCCCCGGGTTCCTGTCCGTGTGGAGTTTGCACATTCTCCCAGTGTCTGCAAAGGTCTCACCCTCACAAACCTAAAAGATGTGCAGGGTAAGTAAATTGGCCATTCTAAAGTGCCACTTAATTGGAAATAAAATACTTGTGTACCCTAAATTTATGAAAAAAAAAGAAAAACTAAAGGATGACCCTCAAGTCCTGTCACTCGAGCCAATTATGGGCCGCCTTGTCCTAGGGGACACAGGAAGGACAAGGTGGCAGATTCTACGGGCGGCAGTGGGGGGGGGGGGGGGGGGGGGTGCGGTCTGAAGCTAATTCACAGAATCATAAAATTGCTACAGTGCAGAAGGAGGCCATCCTGCCCATCAAGTCCGCACTGACCCTCTGAAAGAGCACCTTACATAAACCCACTCCCCCACCCTATCCCCACAACCTCACCTAACCCGTACATCTTTGGACACTAAGGGGAAATTGATCATGGCCAATCCACCTAACGTGTACATCTTTGGACACTAAGGGAAATTGATCATGGCCAATCCACCTAACATGTACATCTTTGGACACTAAGGGGAAATTGATGATGGCCAATCCACCAAACATGCACATCTAATCCAATCCAATCCAATTTAATCTTTGGACTATGGAGGAAACCAAAGCAACCAGAGGAAACCCACGCCGACACGAGGAGAAAGTTCAAACTCCGCACAGACAGTCACCCAAGGCCAGAATTGAGCCCGGATTCTCCCGTATCCGGTGGGGCGGGGGTTCTCGGCGGGATGGAGTGGCGTGAACCACTCCGGCGTTGGGCCGCCCCAAAGGTGCGGAGGATTCCACACCTTTAAGGGCTAGGCCCGCACCTTTAGGGGCTAGGCCCACCCCGGAGTGGTTGGCGCCCCGCCAGCTGGCATGGAAGGCCTTTGGCTCTACGCTATCTGGGGCCGAAGGGACTCCGGCGGCTGGCAGGAGTCTGCGCATGCACGGGAACGACAGCGGCTTCTGATGTCATCCCCGCGCATGCGCGGGGGGGATGGGGGTCACCTACACGTCGGCCATGGCGGAGGCTGATGGTCTGCGTGTAGAAAAAGAGGGCCCCCACGGCACAGACCCGCCCGTGGATCGGTGGGCCCCGAACGCGGGCCAGGCCACCGTGGGGGCATCCCCCCGGAGCCCGCCACGCCGCCAGCTCCCGCCGGTAGGGGCCCTGGTCCAATCTACGCCGGTGGGACCGGCATAGAAGCAGCGGAACTTCGGCCCATTGCGGGCCGGAGAATCGCCGGGAGGGGGGGCCGACTGGCGTGGCGGGGGCTGGAGAATCCCACCCTGGGTCACTGGCGTTCTGAGGCAGTTGAGCTAACCACTGTGCCACCGTGCCACCCTCAAGCTGGTGGCATATGAGCGCAAGGCACCGGGCCAAAGGTGACATTACAGGTGTTGGGGTTTAGTGGAGGGTTGGATGTAAGTGAGGTGCCGGCAGGTGGGGTGTGGTTTCCCCCGAGGGGATTAGGGGGTGATGTGAGGGGCAGGAGTGATACCAGGGTCACAGAGGTGGTGACTCACCTGAGCTGCAAATAAGAAGGTCGTTCATCTTCTTTCAGCTTTGGATCCCAGTTATCGTGGTGAGGCTGACAGCTCTGACCGCCTCTGCTACCTCTTCCCAGGCCCTGCTGACAATTATGGACTGTAGTCACCAGCCCACCCTGGGGAAGAGGGTGTCCCTCCTCCACAGCATCCAGCATTTCATCACACTCTATGCCAGTGGGAATGGGAATTGGCCACGAGCATATCCTTTTTTTTTTTTAAAATAATTTTTATTGAATTTTTCAAAATACAAACATTTTAACCCCCCCTACATTTACATTTAAATTATAACAACACAAAGTCAAACCCCCCTACTTAACAAGAAAGAGAAAAAGAATCCCCCCCCCCCCCCTACCCGCGCATCCCCCCCCCCCCCCCCCCCCGCCGGCGAACCGACAGTCAGACCAACTTATCATTTCTAGCAGCGTCCTCGGGCAGGCCTTGCCCGTGCCACCGCCGCTACCGTACTTCCTTCGTCGTTTTCCCCCCCCTCCCCCCCCCCCCCCCCCCCCCCCCCCCCCCCCCCCCTCCCCTCCCGGGTTGCTGCTGTCATGGCCTCAGTTTCTATCTCTGATCCAAGAGGTCTAGGAAGGGTTGCCATCGCCTGGAAAACCCCTGCACCGACCCTCTCAGGGCGAATTTGATCCTTTCCAATTGGATAAAGTTTGCCATGTCGTTTAACCAGGTGTTAACACTCGGAGGCCTTTCGTCCCTCCACTGAATCAGGATCCTCCTCCGAGCCACCAAGGACGCAAAGGCTAATATTCCAGCCTCCCTCGCCTCCTGTACCCCCGGTTCCACCCCAACCCCGAAGATCGCAAGTCCCCATCCTGGCTTGACCCTGGACCCCACCACTCTCGACACCGTCCCTGCCACCCCCTTCCAGAACTCCTCCAGTGCCGGACATGCCCAAAACATATGTGCATGATTCGCAGGGCTTCCCGAACATCTAATACACCTGTCTTCACCCCCGAAAAACCGACTCATCCTTGTCCCCGTCATGTGGGCTCTATGCAGTACCTTAAATTGAATGAGACTTAGTCGCGCACATGACGACGACGAGTTAACCCTCTCCAGGGCGTCTGCCCATGTCCCGTCCTCTATCTGTTCCCCCAGCTCTAACTCCCACTTATCTTTCAGCTCCTCTACTGGTACCTCCTCCACCTCCTGCATAATCTTATAGATGTCCGAGATCTTCCCCTCCCCGACCCAGACCCCTGATAGCACCCTATCACTCACCCCCCTGTCGGGGAGCGCGGGGAACCCCGCTACCTGTCGTCTGGCAAATGCCTTCACTTGGAGGTACCTGAACGTGTTCCCCGGGGGGAGCCCAAATTTCTCCTCCAGCTCTCCCAGGCTCGCAAACCTCCCCTCTATAAACAAGTCCCTCAGCTGTCTAATACCCGCCCTCTGCCAGCTCTGGAATCCCCCTCCTGTGTTTCCCGGCGCAAATCTGTGGTTCCCTCTTAGTGGTGCCCCTATCAGACCTCCCACTTCCCCCCTGTGTCGCCTCCACTGCCCCCAGATCTTGAGGGTGGCCGCCACCACCGGGCTCGTGGTATACCTCGTGGGAGGGAGCGGCCATGGTGCCGTTACCAGTGCCCCTAAGCTTATGTTGCCGCAGGACGCCCTCTCCATGCGCTTCCAGGCTGCCCCCTCCCCTTCCATCATCCACTTTCGTACCATCGATGTATTTGCCGCCCAGTAATATCCTGAAAGGTTGGGTAACGCCAGCCCTCCACTATCCCTACTCCGCTCCAAAAAGACCCTTCTAACTCTCGGGGTGCCATGTGCCCACACATACCCCATGATACTACTCGTTACCTTCTTGAAAAAGGCCCTGGGGAGGAAGATGGGCAGACACTGGAACAAAAACAAGAACCTCGGGAGGACCGTCATTTTAACTGACTGCACCCTCCCTGCTAGCGACAGCGGCACCATGTCCCACCTCTTAAACTCCTCCTCCATCTGCTCCACCAGTCTGGAAAAGTTCAACTTGTGTAGGGTCCCCCAGTTCTTTGCCACCTGCACCCCCAAATACCTAAAACTTTTAACTGCTCTTTTGAAGGGGAGCCTCCCAATTCCCTCCCCTTGGTCTCCCGGGTGTATTACAAAGACCTCACTTTTCCCCAGATTTAATTTATATCCCGAAAAGTCCCCGAACTCCGCTAGTATCCCCATTACCTCCGGCATTCCCCCCTCCGGGTCTGCCACATACAACAACAAATCATCCGCATAGAGCGAGACCCGATGTTCCTCCCCTCCCCTTGTCAGTCCTCTCCACCCCCCTGAACCCCTCAGTGCCATCGCCAACGGCTCAATCGCTAATGCAAAGAGTAAGGGAGATAGGGGACATCCCTGCCTGGTACCTCGATGGAGCCCAAAATATTCTGACCTCCTCCCGTTTGTTACCACACTTGCCATCGGAGCTGAATAGAGCAGTTTTACCCACTTGATAAATCCCTCCCCAAACCCAAACCTTTCCAACGTCTCCCACAAGTATTCCCACTCCACCCTGTCAAATGCCTTCTCCGCGTCCAGCGCTACCACTATCTCCGCCTCCCCTTCCACTGCTGGCATCATAATCACATTTAACAATCTCCGAACATTTGTGTTAAGTTGGCGTCCCTTCACGAACCCCGTCTGGTCTTCATGGACTACCCCTGGCACACAGTCCTCTATCCTGGTTGCCAGGACCTTTGCTAACAGCTTGGCATCTACATTTAAGAGGGAGATAGGCCTGTAGGACCCGCACTGGACCGGGTCCTTGTCCCGCTTCAAAATCAAGGAGATCAGGGCCTGCGACATTGTTGGAGGCAGAACCCCCCCCTCGCGCGCCTCATTGAAGGCTCGCACCAGCACTGGACCCACCAAGTCCACAAATTTCCTGTAAAACTCCACCGGGAACCCATCCGGCCCCGGCGCCTTCCCCGCCTGCATCTGGCCTATCCCTTTAATTAGCTCCTGCAGCTCTATCGGCGCCCCCAACCCTTCCACCAGCTCCTCCTGTACCTTTGGGAACCCCAATTTGTCGAGAAAGTTCTTCATTCCCCCTCTCCTCTTCGGCGGTTCAGACCTATACAATTCCCTATAGAAGTCCCTAAAGACCCTATTCACCTCTTGCCCCTTCTGCACTACATCCCCACCCCTCTCTCTCACTCCCCCAATCTCTCTGGCTGCATCTCGCTTACGAAGCTGGTGTGCCAGCATCCTGCTCGCCTTTTCCCCGTACTCATACGCCGCACCCTGCGCCCTTCTCCACTGCATTTCCGCCTTCCTAGTGGTCAGTAGGTCGAACCTGGCCTGCAAGCTACGCCGCTCCCTTAATAGCCCCTCCTCTGGCGCCGCCGCATATTTCCTATCTACTTCTAGGAGCTCCCCCACCAGCCTCTCCCTTTCCTGCCTCTCCTTCCTCTCTCTGTGTGCCCTTATGGAGATCAGCTCTCCTCTAATCACTGCTTTCAAGGCCTCCCAGACCGTCCCCACCTGCACCTCACCTGTGTCATTCGTACCCAGATAGTTCTCAATGCCCGTTCTCACCCTTCTGCACACCTCTTCGTCCGCCAACAGCCCTACATCCAGGCGCCACAACGGGCGTTGGTCCCGCGCCTCCCCCATGTCCACGTCCACCCAATGTGGTGCATGGTCCGATATCGCAATGGCCGAGTACTCCGTGTCCTGCACTCTCGGTATCAGCCCCCTGTTCAATACGAAAAAATCGATCCTAGAGTACACTCTGTGGACGTGGGAGAAAAAAGAATACTCCCTCGCCCTAGGCCTACCAAATCTCCATGGGTCTACCCCTCCCATCTGCTCCATAAACCCCCTTAACACCTCTGCCGCTGCCGGCCTCCTATTCGTCCTGGAACTCGATCTATCCAGCCCAGGGTCTAACACCGTATTAAAGTCCCCTCCCATGATCAGGCCCCCTGCCTCCAGTCCCGGGATGAGGCCCAGCAGGCGCCTCATAAAACCCGCGTCGTCCCAGTTCGGGGCATACACATTTACCAGTACCACACTCTCTCCCTGCAGCCTACCCCTCACCATCACGTACCTGCCCTCCTTGTCTGCCACCACCTCTGCCGCCACAAACGACACTCTCTTTCCCACCAAAATCGCCACCCCCCGGTTCTTGATATCCAAGCCTGAGTGGAACACCTGTCCCACCCACCCCCTTCTCAGGCGGACCTGATCTGCTACCCTCAAATGAGTCTCCTGCAGCATTGCTACATCAGCCTTCAGTCCCTTCAGGTGTGAGAAGACCCTTGATCTTTTGACCGGCCCATTCAGCCCCCTTACGTTCCACGTGATCAATCGGGTCGCAGAGCGACCCGTCCCTACTCCCTGTCGATTAGCCATGTCTTGTCCCTTGCTCGCCCCGGGTCATCCCTTCTTTTCTGACCCGCTTCCCATAGCGATGGCCCCCCCCCCCCCCCCCCACCCCCCCCGGCTCTCCCCTTCTCGTCCCTGGTCTTTCTAGCAGCAACCCGGTGTCCCCCCCCAGTCCCCTCCCCTTCCCCCCCCCCCCCCCCCCCCCCCCTGGCTAGGACCCCTCCTAGCCGCGATGTACCCCACATCGTACTCCCGAGAGTCAGCTGGTCTCCGCTGACCCGGCTGCTCCTGCCACATTCCGACTCCTCCCGGTTCACCCCATCTGCGCCCGTGAAAGATCCCCTTAAAACCCCCGAGAAAGACCCGCATAATCAACCCGCTCCCCCCCGTCCCGTCTCCCCAACTTAACGCTATAAATACAAATACCCAATGGTAACTAAATACATAAATACTTAACTACATACTTAAATAACAAAATAATTAACTAACTATCAACTAACCGCGTGCCCAACCATCACCCTCCATCAAACAGTATAAATAACCGCAGATAACCATAACCCGAAAAGAAAAAAAAGAACCAAAAACCCCCCCAAGCACCCAAAGAAAAAGGGTAGGAGGGGTAAATAACTAAGGGAAATTGGAAACGGGAAAAAACACCCCATAAGAAGCCAACGACCCACAATAGAGATTTCAACAGTACAAATATACAGAAACACCCAACAACTCGAAACCTTCAAAATATTCAGAAAAGTCAACCGTTCGAGAAAAAACACCCCAAACACTCCACGAAACTGTTACCCAGTTCCGACCTGGCCTGAAAAAGAAAAGGGCCACTTGCACAATCAAGAGTCCCCCGGCGGCTACGACCGCCGGTGCTCCCAGGTTTTAGTTCGTGTCCAACTTTTCCTCTTGTACAAAGGTCCAGGCCTCCTCTGGGGACTCGAAATAATGATGTTGGTCCTTGTAGGTGACCCACAAGCGCGCCGGTTGCAACATTCCAAATTTGATCTTTTTCGCGTGTAGCACCGCCTTTGTCCGGTTGTACCGGGCCCGCCGCTTTGCCACCTCCGCACTCCAGTCCTGGTACACCCTTACCGTCGAGTTCTGCCACTTGCTGCTTTTCTCCCTTTTAGCCCACCTCAGGACTTTCTCTCGATCACTTAGCCGCTGGAACCGCACCAGCACCGCCCTCGGGGGCTCGTTTGCCCTAGGCCTCCTGGCCATGACCCGGTATGCCTCTTCCAATTCCAGGGGCGCCGGACCGGCCCCTTCCCCCATCAGGGAGCTCAACATCTCCGCCACATATCCCGGGAGATCCGACCCCTCCAGGCCTTCTTCCAGGCCCAGGATCCTCAAATTTTTCCTCCTCATCCGAGTGTCCAGCTCCTCGAAGCGGCTCTGCCACTTCGTGTGGAGTGCCTCGTGCGCCTCCACCTTTGCCCCGATGACTGTGGCCTCCTCCTCCCTCGCGGCCATCTCCTGCTGCAGATCTTTAATCGACGCCTCTTGGATCGCCTGGGCTCCCACCAACCTGGTGGCCGTCGCGTTCATGGACTCTAAGAGTTCCACTTTCATCTCCGTGAAAAAACGGAGGAGAGCGGCCTGCTGCTCCTCCGCCCATTTCTTCCACTCCTCCGGTGCACCGCCGGCCGCCATTTTGATTTTCTTCCCCCGCTTTTTTTGGGGAGCTGCTGCCGTTTTTCTTGCCGCTCCGCTCCGGGTACCGACCATAAAATCGGTCTAGTTCTCCTCAGGGGACCTTCCCCCACCGGGATTCGTTTTTTCAGCGCCGTTGGGGCCCTCCAATTGGCCCAAAAACACCTTTGTTGCAGGAGCTTCCAAATGTGCGGCTTAGCTAGTCATAGCCGCAACCGGAAGTCGCCACGAGCATATCCTGACAGGCTTCCCGAATAGCGGCCCCAATGAGAACGCAAACTACAGGCAATTCAGTCCCGGCCCATTAATGGCCGAAAAATGTCAAAGCCGGTTTTGGCTGCATTTGGAGGGGTGCTTCGCCACAGCTGCAATGCCGAGATTGACGCCACCATTCAATGGCATTTAGCCATTTTTTTGGGCCTTGGGGAGTTTCTCCCCCATCGAAGTCACACTTCGAAATTTATCCGGCACTGGGGAGCTGACCTCGTCAGCAGGACTGGCTCCTCACAGATCGAGGCGCCATTTTGAAACGCTGCCCTGATCTCTACACCTCTACCTTTCAGAACTGTCCACCCCTGCTTTCAGGACCCCACTTTGCCATCCCAACCTTCCTGTGGCCCCTGGACCCTTGTTAGACGTATTCGATGCTGTGGTTTGAAGAGACAAAAGTTCTGTTCCCTTTTCACCAACACACTTTTATTTTTTCCAACAGACTCTGCACAAAACTCTACACATCACCAGACCCAGAGGCCACCTGAAGCCCCTTTACATAATCAGTGTCAATTATTGGACACTTAACATAAACGAGACAACTAATTGCAATGTCTCTTAACCCATTACTTAACAACCCTGACCCATGGCAGTGCCAACCTGGCACATGAGCACCTTGGCACTGTCAGCCTGGCACACTGGCAGTGCCCATGGCACTCCGGCAGTGCCAACTGGGCACCTGGGAATGCCAGGTTAGCAGTGGCAAGGTGGCACTGCCAGGGTGCCCAGGTGCTGGGCTAGTACCCTGCCATGTCCTCGGATACGGGGGGGCTCTAATAGCCTGCAAACCCCCCCCCCCCAAAGTACCATCATGCTTGATCCATGCTTGTGGAAAACGGTGATAATGGCGCCCAGTTGAGGCCACGCAGGTGTGGCCGTTAACTCCCAGGTGCCGGGTGAATATGGCGTTGAATCTTGTTATCTGGAACACGTCCAATGAGGGCGTGATCTGACTTGCACCGGGCAGAGAGAGCCGGGCGACTCGTGATCGGCCCAGTGTGAAGCCCGATTTGGGGCTCTTGTGGGTTTCAAACGTTGCGCCCGGCTCAAGGCGGTGGCTGAATCTCACTCTTAGTCTCCCAAACGGAGAATCCTGCCCAAAATTATCATGTGTCAGTTTATGAATATTCTGATTTATTTGGTGAGAGGCCGATTTCCTGAAAATCCCACCTGAGGCCAATGGGCCTTCATATGGTTCCGCCTGCGATTTACCCCACGGCCATTTCAGAGAGGGGCAGTTAAGAGTCAGCCACATTGATGTGGAGTCATGTGTCGGCCAGGCTGGATATAGAGGGGTAGATTTCCCTACCCTTAGTGAACCAGATGAAGTTTTTTACGACAGTGGTTTCATGGTCTTTGTCAGAATTTTTATCCCAGATTCCTACTGCCAATATATAATTGAACGCAGGATCTGCAAACTTCAGTATTGCTGAAAAAAAAGAGACATGCTGTCGAAGCTTTTCAATTTGAACTCATCAGGACAGAATCACAAGACTATAAAATCGCTCAGAGAACCGCAAGGGAAGAGGGCACTTTTTGGTTGGAAATTGACCATGGCAGTATTGTAGTCAATGAGGAACCCTGAAAAGATAAGTCAGAAGTAGTTTGTTGCCTACTCACAGTTGGGAAACACAGCAACACTCCGAGTCCCTGCAGGGACCATCCTGAGATGCCGGCTCCCTCTTGGGCCAGCTTTCATCTCGGGGAATTAATGAACCCCTTGCAATTGGGCTTCCATGGGGAGATCAATCGACTCGTTCTCATGGGAGTTATTACAGGTTGCCTTGCCGTACAGATTACACCGGGGAACAATTAACTGGCAAGTTTTTGTTTAAATTCAAACCAGGCAAGTGGACTCTGATTGGTCAAAGCGATGTCATGGGGAATGAACCATGGAATGTCTGTTCCCCTGGCCTTTGTTTCCATTAAGACCATACGGAGCAGAAGTAGGCCAGTCGGTTTCTATCTACGCTGCTGGAATGTCAATAACGAGGGAGACTGGAATCAGCAATGTCAGACCTCTGAATGATGTCACGTATCACAGAGGCGTGGGATCAGACTCTGCAGGAGCCAGTGTCCGATTTAACAGTTGGTGTGAATGCCTGCTTTAACCTTGTGTTTTTTTTTATTGCTGTGTTTGCATCAGGTGTTCTGGCTGTTTTCGATTCTCTGCCACTTCGCTTTTCAGACCGCCACTCATCAGGACTGTACCGGGCTAGTTGAGGTAAGTGCCTGGTATAAACATGTTAGTTGAGAAGACAGGACAGGAGTGAGCAGTCAGGGATCTCTCGAAGGGAAGGGAAACTATTGGAGAAAATTCTGAAGGAGAGAATTAATCTCCACTTGGAAAGGCATGGGTTGATCAGGGATAGTCAACAAGGCTTAGTCAGAGGGAGGACATGCCTAACAAATTTGACAGAACTTTTTGATAAAATGACCAATTTTGTGGATGAAGGAAGTGCAGTTGATATAGCTTATATTGATTTTAACAAAGCCTATGACATGTCTCACATGGCAGATTGGTTGAGAAGGTTTGAGCAGATGGAATTCAAGGAAACCTGGTAAGGTGGATCTGAAACTGGCTCTGTAATTGGACACAAACGGTGATGGTGGAGGTGGTTTGAGTAACTGGAGGCTGGTGTCCAGCGGCATACCACAGGGATCAGTGCTGGGTCTCTTATTGTTTGTTAGGGAGAGACATGGGCGGCACGGTGGTGCAGTGGTTAGCACTGCTGCCTGACGGCGCCGAGGACCCGGGTTCCATCCCGGACCCTGGTCACTGTCCGTGTGGATTTTGCACGTTCTCCCCGTGTCTACGTGTGTCTCACCCCCACATCTCAAAACCATGTGCAGGGTCGGTGAATTGGCCATGCTAAATTTCCCCTTAATTGAAAAAAAAGAATTGGATACTCTAACTTTAAAAAAATGAAACAGACGAGAATGTGGAGGGAGTGATAAGTAAGTTTGCAGGCGGCGTCAAGATTGGTCGGTTAATTATGAGTAAGAGGGTGGTAGGTTACAGGAAGATATAGATGGGTTGAAAGCAAATTACTGTGGATGCTGAAATCTGAAACCAAAGAGAAAATGCTGGAAAATCTCAGCAGGTCTGGCAGCATCTGTGTGGTAGTATGACTAGGGGTATTACGGTACCTGGCAGTGTGAGCTGCCATTGGTGCAGAGGGCTCGCTGCCCATTGGCCCAAGCGTTGTGTTCTCTGTATTCTCATTGGTCGAGAGGAAGGTAGCTCCGCCTATGAGGCGGGGTATAAGAACCCGTATTCCCCAGCAGCCAGGTCATTTCTGTACTCCTGCTGCTGGGCACACTTCTTGCTGAATAAAGCCTTCGATTCGGACTACACCTACGTTTTCGTGTCCATTGATTGCGCATCAATCTGTAAGGAGAGAAAAGAGCTAACGTTTCGAGTCAAAACTGCGACAAAGAATCACCTGGACTCGCTCTTTTCTCTCCTTCCAGATGCTGCCAGACCTGCTGAGATTTTCCAGCATTTTCTCTTTTGGATATAGATGGGTTGGTCTGATGGGCAGAGTAACGGCAGATGGTATTTAACCCTGATAAGTGTGAGGTGATGCACTTTGAAGAAGAAACAGGACAGGGGAGTATGTAATGAATGGCAGGACACTAGGAAGCTCAGAGGAACAGATGATCTTGGGATACTTGTTCACAGATCCCTGAAGGAGGCAGAGCAGGTGAATAGGGTAATTAAGAAGGCATATGGGACACTTGCTTTGTCGTGATATAGAATACAAGAGCAGGAGGTTACGTTGGAGCTGTGCAGAACATTGGTTAGGCTGCAGCTGGAGTACTGTGTGAGGTTCTGGTCACCTCACTATAGAAAGGAGGTGATTGTGCTGGAGGGGGGACAGAGGAGATTCACCAGGATGTTGCCTGGGATGGAACATCTGGGCTACAGGGAGAGACTGGATCGTTTTCTTTAGAGCAGAGAAGGTTGAGGGGGAATATGATTGAGGTGTATAAGATTATGAGGGATTTGGACAGGGTAAATAGGAAGCAGTTGTTCCCCATGGTTGAAGGGTCAATCACAAGGGGGCTTTGTTTTAGGGTGAGGAGCAGGAGATTCTGAGGGGATTTGAGAAAAACAAAATTCAGTCAGAGAGCGTTGTGAATCTGGAATGCACGGCCTGGGAAAGAAGTGGAGACTGGAAACCTCACAACCGTTAAAAATCACTAGGATGAGCTCTTGAAACACCGTCACATTAAAGGAAATGGGACAAGGGCTTGTTAGTGGGATCAGCGCGAGATTAGGGGTAGCTTTTATCAGTGCAGGCTCAATGGGCCATAGGGTCTTTTCTACACTGTAGAACTCTATGTGTAGGGCCCGAGGGTTCAATCCGAATTGTCCAAAATGGAATTAGACAGTTACCGAAAAGGCAGGACTTACTGGGGGATATGAGCTGTTGGAGCAGGAGGGTCTTCATGTGCGCTATAGGTTAAAATGGCGGAGGGCAAAGGGCCTGTTAGGGGGAAGCAGACAGGAGAACGGCACTCGGGGTTTGCACGTTTGGAGAGGTAGTACCGACATGATGGGCTGCATGGCCTTGTTCTGTGCTCTGACACTTCTGTGATCCTTCCACTAGCCGCAGTGCTGTGAGTGAGAGGCCCTACCCACTTGGTCAAGGACAGGACCACCATTAATGTCAAACTTCCCAGATTTCTACTGACCCTCTCCTTTCCGCATTTACCCTGGCCATTTGGTCCGGTTCTCCTCTCTCGGCGGGTTTGGCTTATGTAATGACTGTAGGAATTTTGGATATATTTTATTATAAGTAGTTGGTGCAGTAAGGGTTAAACACCTTAAAAGTGTGTGTATGACTGCTGTAGTTACGTTTTTAAAAATCCTGGTTTTAAAGACAGCCAGGCTGTGTGACAATTAAAACATCATAAAAGTGGGACTTCCAGTGGCAGCCATGGAGTGAGAAGGCGCACATTTGGTAGCTCCTGCTCAAGGTGGTATTTTCTGGTCATTTCCCCATCTGAGGGGCAAAGTTTTTGGATGGAAAGAGGTGTAGGAGTGCCTGGAGAAAGTGTAACTCCTTGAACAAGGAGTGGGTTGAGAAGAACATAAGAACATAAGAACTAGGAGCAGGAGTAGGCCATCTGGCCCCTCGAGCCTGCTCCGCCATTCAATGAGATCATGGCTGATCTTTTGTGGACTCAGCTCCACTTTCCGGCCCGAACACCATAACCCTTAATCCCTTTATTCTTCAAAAAACTATCTATCTTTACCTTAAAAACATGTAATGAAGGAGCCTCAACTACTTCACTGGGCAAGGAATTCCATAGATTCACAACCCTTTGGGTGAAGAAGTTCCTCCTAAACTCAGTCCTAAATCTACTTCCCCTTATTTTGAGGCTATGCCCCCTAGTTCTGCTTTCACCCCCCAGTGGAAACAATCTGCCCGTATCTACCCTATCTATTCTCTTCATAATTTTAAATGTTTCTATAAGATCCCCCCTCATCCTTCTAAATTCCAACGAGTACAGTCCCAGTCTACTCAACCTCTCCTCATAATCCAACCCCTTCAGCTCTGGGATTAACCTAGTGAATCTCCTCTGCACACCCTCCAGCACCAGTACGTCCTTTCTCAAGTAAGGAGACCAAAACTGAACACAATACTCCAGGGGCTGGTTTAGCTCACCAAGCTAAATCGCTGGCTTTGAAAGCAGACCAAGGCAGGCCAGCAGCACGGTTCGATTCCCGTACCAGCCTCCCCGGACAGGCGCCGTAATGTGGCGACTAGGGGCTTTTCACAGTAACTTCATTGAAGCCTACTCGTGACAATAAGCGATTTTCATTTCATTTCATTTCAGGTGTGGCCGCACTAACACCTTATACAATTGCAACATAACCTCCCTAGTCTTAAACTCCATCCCTCTAGCAATGAAGGACAAAATTCCATTTGCCTTCTTAATCACCTGTTGCACTTGTAAACCAACCTTCTGTGACTCATGCACTAGCACACCCAAGTCTCTCTGAACAGCGGCATGCTTTAATATTTTATCGTTTAAATAATAATCCCGTTTGCTGTTATTCCTACCAAAATGGATAACCTCACATTTGTCAACATTGTATTCCATCTGCCAGACCCTAGCCCATTCACTTAACCTATCCAAATCCCTCTGAAGACTTCCAGTATCCTCTGCACTTTTCGCTTTATCACTCATCTTAGTGTCATCTGCAAACTTGGACACATTGCCCTTGGTCCCCAACTCCAAATCATCAATGTAAATTGTGAACAATTGTGGGCCCAACATTGATCCATGAGGGATACAACTAGCTACTGATTGCCAACCAGAGAAACACCCATTAATCCCCACTCTTTGCTTTCTATTAATTAACCAATCCTCTATCCATGCTACTACTTTACCCTTAATGCCATGCATCTTTATCTTATGCAGCAACCTTTTGTGTGGCACCTTGTCAAAGGCTTTCTGGAAATCCAGATATACCACATCCATCGGCTCCCCGTTATCTACTGCACTGGTAATGTCCTCAAAAAATTCCACTAAATTAGTTAGGCATGACCTGCCCTTTACGAACCCATGCTGCGTCTGCCCAATGGGACAATTTCTATCCAGATGCCTCGCAATTTCTTCCTTGATGATAGATTCCAGCATCTTCCCTACTACCGAAGTTAAGCTCACTGGCCTATAATTTCCTGCTTTCTGCCTACCTCCTTTTTTAAACAGTGGCATCACGTTTGCTAATTTCCAATCCACCGGGACCACCCCAGAGTCTAGTGAATTTCGGTAAATTATCACTAGTGCATCTGCAATTTCCTTAGCCATCTCTTTTAGCACTCTGGGATGCATTCCATCAGGGCCAGGAGACTTGTCTACCTTTAGCCCCCAGTCGTGACCATCCTGTAACCATGTTTCAGTAATGGCCACTAAATCATAGTCATTTACGATGATTTGTGCCATCAACTCATTTACTTTATTCCGAATACTACGAGCATTCAGGTAAAGTACACTTATGTTGGTTTTTTTACCTTTGTTTTGAATCTTAACATCTCCAGTTTTATTCCTTTTGTTATTACTGGGCCTATTCACTGAGCTCCCCTCAGTCACTGTACCTTGTACTGTCGCCCTTTTAGATTTTTGACTATGTCTTCTCTGCCTTGCACTTTTCCCCTTACTTCCTTTTGCTTCTGTCCCTTTTTTACTACCTTCCAACTTCCTGCATCGGTTCCCATCCCCCTGCCACATTAGTTTAAACCCTCCCCAACAGCTCTAGAAAACTCTAGGACATCGGTTCCAGTCCTGCCCAGGTGCAGACCGTCCGGTTTGTACTGGTCCCACCTCCCCCAGAACCGGTCCCAATGCCCCAGGAATTTGAATCCCTCCCTCTTGCACCATCTCTCGAGCCACGCATTCATCCTATCTATCCTGACATTCCTACTCTGACTGGCTCGTGGCACTGGTAGCAATCCTGAGATTACTACCTTTGAGGTCCTACTTTTTAGTTTAACTCCTAACTCCCTGAATTCCGCTTGTAGGACCTCATCCCATTTTTTTACCTATATCGTTGGTGCCTATGACCACGACAGCTGGCTGTTCACCCCCCCCCCCCCCCCCCCCCCCCAGAATGTCCTGCAGCCGCTCCGAGACATCCTTGACCCTTGCACCAGGGAGGCAACATACCATCCTGGAGTCTCGATTGCGTCCACAGAACCGCCTGTCTATTCCCCTTACGATCGAGTCCCCTATCACTATAGCCCTGCCATTTTTCTTCCTGCCCTGCTGTGCAGCAGAGCCAGCCACGGTGCCATGAACCTGGCTGCTGCTGCCTTCCCCTGGTGAGCCATCTCCCTCAACAGTATCCAAAGCGGTATATCTGTTTTGCAGGGAGATGACCGCAGGGGACTGCAGGTGTCCCCTGCAGTGGACAGAAGGGACCTGTTGGAGCAGGAGAGTCTTCATGTGCGCCATAGGTTAAGATGGCGGAGGGCAAAGGGCCTGTTCTGGCGCCCAGTGGTCAACGGAGCAGCTGGTGGAATTTTTAAACACTAAGTTCAGCCAGCAGAGGAAGGAGGCCCTGGAGGACCTGGCCAGGGTGGTGGAGCTGATTAAAGCAGGGATCGAGAGAGTGGAACAGAGGCTGGAGTCCCAGGGCAGGGCGATCCAGAAAATGGAGGAGGCAGTGGGGGAGCATGAAGAGCAGCTGGCCTCGTTGATGGGCGAGATGGGGGTGATGCAGGAGACCCAGAAGAGGCTGAAGGAGAAGGTGGAGGCTCTGGTGAATCGCTTCAGAAGGATTGTGGGGATGCCCGAAGGCATCAAAGGAGCGGAGGCTGGCCCATATGTGGCCAAAATGTTGGAGAAGCTGATGGGGGAGGGGGCCTTTGACAGGCCCCTGGAGGTTGACTGAGTGCACAGGGCACTGAGGAGGAGGCCGCTAGCAGGCGAGCCGCCAAGGAAGATGGTGATTCGGCTCTGCTTCTTGAACAAGGAGAAGATTCTTTGATGAGCGAGTAAGATGAGGAAGTGCACCTGGGAAGGGTATGAACTGTGGATGTACCAGGACCTGGGTGCAGAGCTGGTAAAGAGGAGGGTCGGGTTTAACCGGGTCAAGGCTGCTCTCTTCAGAAAGGGGGTAGAGTTCGGAATGCTGTACCCGGCCCGCCTCTGGGTGACTTTCCAGAACCTAGAATATTATTTTGGTACGTCAGAGGAGGCAATGGAGTTTTTGAGGGACAATGGACTGGCAGGAGCAGGAGGACACAGAGCTTTGGAGGAGTTTTGAGGATGTTTATTTGTTCTTGGGGAAACTTTTTTTCCCTTTGAAATGTTCTTTTGTGTTTGGTAACGGGGTGTTTGGAGGTGTCCGTCGGAAGAACATCAGGGGTGAGTGCACCTTTTTCTGTTTCGTTGTTTTTTTGGAGGGTCATGGACGGAGGTGGGGGGGGGGGGATTGAAGGAGGGGTAAGGAGGCCTTGGGCAGGGGCTGCCATGCTAGCTGGGCGGGCTAGTTAGCGGGAGTGCAGTGGGGGATGGTCAGGGGGTAGATGTAGGGGAGGAGGATGGGGTTGTTTTGTTTGGGGGGGGGGAAGGAGGGGGTGTTGCTGACAAGGGTGTGGTTGTTGTGATATAGTTGGAAAAGGGGTGATGAAGGTGGACATCCGAGGGTGGGCCTGCAGGGTCGCGTGACACAGGCCAGGGGGCTGAGCCGGAAAAGGGATATGGTCGATCGGCAGGTGAGGGGGGCGGGAATCCCCAACCAGGCTGGTCAGGTGGAACGTGAGGGGGGCTGAATGGGCCGGTCAAACGTTCACGTGTGTTCACGCACCTGAGGAGTCTGAAGGGCGGACGTGGCCTTTTTGCAGGAGACGCTCCTAAAGATAGGGGACCAGACAAGGCTGAGGAAAGGATGGGTGGGACAGGTGTTTTATTCGGAACTGGACAAGGAGACGGTGTTGGTGAATAAGTGGGTGGCGTTCGAGGTGCGGAATATTGTGGCCGATTCTGGGGAAAGGTTTGTGATGGTGAGTGGGAAGCTGGAGGAGATGCCGATGGTCCTGGTAAATGTTTATGCTCCAAATTGGGATGATGTAGATTTCATGAGATGGGTGCTGGGGAAGATTCCTGACCTGGACTCGCACCAGTTGATCATGGGGAGGACTTTAATGCGGTCATGGAGCCAAGCTTAGACCGATCGAGCCCGAGGTCAGGGAAGTGTTTGGGGCAAGGGAGCTGAAGGGGTTTATGGAGCTTATGAGGAGGGTGGGCCAATGGAGGTTTGGGAGGCCGAAGGAATTTTTATATTTATCCCGTATGCACTGGGTGTACCCCCGGATTTACCATTTTGTGGTGGGCAGGGTGTTGTTGGTGGGGGTGGTCGATTCGGAATATTGGCCAATTGTGGTCTCTGACCATGTGCTGCACTGGGTGGATTTGCAAATGGACCAAGGCGGTGGGGGTGGGGTGGGGGGGGGGGGGGGGGGGGGGGGGGGGGACAGCACCTGCGGTGGAAGCTGGATGTAAAATTGTTGGCGGATGAGGGGATGTGCAATCAGGTGAAGGCCGCCATTCAGGGGTGGGTGGAGTTGAACGACACGGGGGAGGTCATGGCCGCCACTCTGTGAGAGGCCCTCAAGGCAGTGGGGGGGAGTTTAAGTCAATTTGGGTGCATAGGGAGAAGGCGGAGTGGGCGGAGACGGAAAGGCTGGTGGAAGGGATTCTGAGGGTGAACCAGAGGTATACAGAGGCCCCTGAGGTGGGGCTCCTGAAGGTGAGGCAGAGATTCCAGATGGAGTTCGGATTAGTGTCCTCAGGGAAGGCCAGTTGCGGAGGGCCAGAGGGGCTGTATGGGGAGAAGGCGAGCAGGACACAGGCCCACCAGCTGAGGAAGCAGGAGGCGGTGAATGAGATGGTAGAGTGAAGGACGAGACGGGAAAGGGGTGCAGGACCCGGTGGGGGTGAAGGACGAGACGGGAAGGGGGTGCTGGACCCAGTGGGGGTGAAGGACGAGACGGGAAGGGTGGTGCTGGACCCAGTGGGGGTGAAGGACGAGACGGGAAGGGTGGTGCTGGACCCAGTGGGGGTGAAGGACGAGACGGGAAAGGGGTGCAGGACCCGGTGGGGGTGAAGGACGAGACGGGAAGGGGGTGCTGGACCCAGTGGGGGTGAAGGACGAGACGGGAAGGGTGGTGCTGGACCCAGTGGGGGTGAAGGACGAGACGGAAAGAGTGGTGCTGGACCCAGTGGGGGTGAAGGACGAGACGGGAAGGGGGTGCTGGACCCAGTGGGGGTGAAGGACGAGACGGGAAGGGTGGTGCTGGACCCAGTGGGGGTGAAGGACGAGACGGGAAGGGTGGTGCTGGACCCAGTGGGGGTGAAGGACGAGACGGGAAGGGTGGTGCTGGACCCAGTGGGGGAGAATGGGGTATTTGAGGCTTTTTACAGGAGGTTGTATGAGTCGGAGCCCCCAGGGCCTGTGGGGGAGGGAATGTGGCGGTTCCTGGATGGATTGGAGTTTCCCAGCGTGGAGGAGAAGTTGGTGCAGTGATTTGGGGCCGTATTGGGTTGAGGGAGGTGATGGAGGGTATGTGGGCGATGCAGGCAGGAAAGGCCCCGCGGCCAGATGGGTTCCTGGTGGAGTTTCACAAAATGTTTGGGGGGAACTGGGGCTGTTGCTTGTGAGGGCATTTAATGAGGCTAGGGAGAGGGGGGACTCCCCCCCCCCCCCCCCCCCCCCCCCCCCACTACACTATTGTAGCATCCAACTCCCTGATATTGAAAAAAGACAAGGATCAAGAGCAGTGTGGATTGTCCGTATGAGATCGCTGCTGGCTGTGGACGCCAAGTTGTTGCCGTATGTCTGGCTTTGCGAATTGAGGACTGCGCCCCAGGAGTGATCGGTGAGGACCAAACGGGGATTGTGAAAAGGAGACAGTTGTCGGCAAATGTGAGGAGGCTGCTTAATGTAATTATGATGGCCCCGGAGGGGCAGGAGTGGAGGTGGCAGTGGTGATGAACGCGGAGAAGACATTTCGACCGGGCGGAGTAGGAAGACCGGTGGGAGCTGCTGGGGCGGTTTGGGTTCGGGCAGGGGTTTGTGGACTGGGTCCGGTTGCTGGATAGGGAGCTGGTCACGAGTGTGCGGACGGATCGGGTGAGCTCAGGCTATTTCGGGCTGCATCGTGGGACAAGGCAGGCGTGCCCGCTCTCCCAATTGCTTTTTGCCTTGGTTATAGAGCCATTGGCAATGGCGCTGAGAGCTTCGAGGGATTGGAAAGGCATTGTGCGGTGGAGGCGTCATGCACAGCGTTTTGCTGTACGTGGACGACCTGGGTGGCATTGGCAGCATTATGGGTATTTTGGAGGACTTTGGCCGGCTCTCTGGGTACAAGTTGAACAGGGGAAAGAGCGAGGTACTCCTGATTGAGACCAAAGGCCAGGAGAGGAGGTTTGGGGGGGCTGCCATTTAAGGTAGTGGGGGTGAGTTTCAGATACCTGGGCATTCAGATGACGCGGGGTTGGGTGCAGGTGCATAAGTTAAATTTGACTCGATTGGTGGAGCAGATGAAGGGGGATTTTAAGAGGTGGTATGTACTGCTATTGTCGCTAGCGGGCCGGGTGCAGGCAGTGAACATGACGGTGCTGCCAAGGTTCCTGTTTATATTTCAAGACCTCCTGATCTTTGTCCCTATTATAACCTGCCTGCTTACCACTGGCTGGGGACTAATGGTAATCCCACAATCCTTAGGGAGTATGAGCTTCCCCAATGAGGGGAGGGGGCGGAGCAATCATTAGCAGAGTCCCTGCATAAATAGAGCTGGCCAGTATGGAACCAGCTAGAGAGGAGTGAGCAGCAAGGGAGAAGTGCTGCTGTTGTTGTATATATGTAATTGTAAATAAAGTTATTTCTTTCTGTTCTACAAACTTGTGCTGGATTCTTCGTGGCCATCCCAAAGTCGTTCTTTAAAAAGGTTAATGCGCTGATCTCTGAGTTTATATGGGCGGGGAAGACCCCGTGGGTTAAAAGGGCTTTTTTGAAGTGGGGGCAAAGGGGGAGAAGGGTTGGCATTGCCGAATATAATGAATTACTACTGGGCGGCGAACATGGAGTGGAGGCAGCATTTGGGACTGGAGGGGACCTGGTGTGGGCACCGATCTGCAACAACCATAGGTTTGCACTGGGCGGGGGCTGGACGCAAGGTCTTTTGGGGGTGGCGGCAGGCAGGGATTGAGCGATTCAGGGACCTGTTTGTCAGGGGCAGTTTTGTGAAATTAGAGGACCTGGAGGAAGAGTATGAGCTGCCCTGGGGGAACGGTTTCAGGTACCTGTAGGTCCAGGATTTCCTGAGGAGAGAGGTGCTGTCTTTTCCCGCGTTGCCGCCCTTGGGTTTGCAAGACAGGATGCTGTCGAACGGGGAGATAGGGGAGGGGAAGGTGACTGACGTCTACAAGCAGCTGGTGGATTGGGAGGGGGCCCTGGTGACGGACATAAAGCGGAAGTGGGAGGAGGAGTTGGGTGGGGAGGTAGAGGCCGGGACCTGGGATGAGGCCCTGTGGTGGGTGAATGGTCCACGTCAGGTTTAAAGTAATTCACAGGGCACATACAATGGCTGTGCAGATGAGTAAATTATTTGAGGGAGTAGAGAATAGGTGTGGGCGGTGCGCGCGGGGGGGGTGGGGGGGGGTGCCAGAATCATGTCCACATGTTCTGGCCGTGTCCAAGTTTAAAGTGATTCTGGCAGGGATTCGCAGACATCATGTCCGAGTTGGGGTAACGGTGGCCCGAGTCCAGAGTGAGCGATATTTGGGGTGTTGGAAGACCCGGGAGTCCAGGGGTCGAGAGAGGCCGATATCTTGGCCTTTGCCTCCCTGAAAGCCCCGAGACGGATTTTGCTTGGGTGGAGGGACTCGGAGCCGCCGAAAGCGGGGGTGTGGGTGAGTGACCTGGCGGAATGTCTGAGGCTGGAGAAGCTCATGTGCGTCCTGAGGGGGTTGGTTGATGGGTTCGCCCGGAGATGGAAGCTGTTCATCGACTTCTTTATGGAGGATTGAGGTGTTAGCAAAAGGGGAAGGGAGGGGAGAGGGGGTGGGGAAGGGAGGGGAGAGGGGGTGGGGAAGGGAGGGGAGAGGGGGTGGGGAAGGGAGGGGAGAGGGGTGGGGAAGGGAGGGGAGAGGGGGTGGGGAAGGGAGGGGAGAGGGGGTGGGGAAGGGAGGGGAGAGGGGGTGGGGAAGGGAGGGGAGAGGGGGTGGGGAAGGGAGGGGAGAGGGGGTGGGGAGGGGAGAGGGGGTGGGGAAGGGAGGGGGAGAGGGGGTGGGGAAGGGAGGGGAGAGGGGGTGGGGAAGGGAGGGGAGAGGGGGTGGGGAAGGGAGGGGAGAGGGGGTGGGGAAGGGAGGGGAGAGGGGGTGGGGAAGGGAGGGGGGAGGGGGGGGGGAAGGGAGGGGAGAGGGGGTGGGAAGGGAGGGGAGAGGGGGTGGGGAGGGGAGAGGGGGGTGGGGAAGGGAGGGGAGAGGGGGTGGGGAAGGGAGGGGAGAGGGGGTGGGGAAGGGAGGGGAGAGGGGGGTGGGGAAGGGAGGGGAGAGTTAGTGGGGAGGGGAGAGGGGGTGGGGAAGGGAGGGGAGAGGGGGTGGGGAAGGGAGGGGAGAGGGGGTGCGGATAAAGGGATTAAAATGGAGAAGGCAGGATGGGAGGGGGGCATGGTTGGGGAGCAGGGGGGTAGTGGGTGTTGATTATTTATAATGTTGCATAATATTTTTTTTTAAATCACAAAAGTTGGGCTAATGTAACTTCTTTTGCACTAATAATGTCCCTGGGGAGTAGATGATTAGAAACATTGGGCGGGATTCTCTGACCCCCCCCCCCCCCCCGGGGCCGGGTCGGAGAATCCAAGCGGCCGCCCGTTTTCAGCCAGTCCCGCCGGTGTGGGTTAGACAAGGTGCATACCGGCGGGACCTGGCTTTGAGGGGAGCTTGTAGAGTCCTCAGGGGGGCGCCGGGGGATCCGGCCCTGGGGGGGAGCCCACTGTGGCCTGGCCCGCGATCGGGGCCCACCGATCTGCGGGCGGGCCTGTGCTGTGGGTGCACTCTTTCCCCCCGCTCCGGCCTCTGTAAGGTTGGCGCGGAGATTAAACCCCTTCGCATGCGCAGAAAACACGCCAGCGGTTCTGCGCATGAGCCAGAACACGCTGGCGCTCTTGCACATGCGGCAACTCGTGCCGGCCGGCAGAGGCCCTTCGGCGCCGGTTGGCGTGGCGCCAACCCCTCCAGCGCCAGCCTAGCCCCCGGAAGTGCAGAGGATTCCGCACCTTCCGGGGGGCCCGACACCGGAGTGGTTCACGCCACTCTTTGTCACCGGTACGGCCCGCCCAGCCGATTGCGGGAGAATTCCGCCCATTGTGTTTGGCTTTAGTCAGATGATGTAGCTAATGGGAGGAGCCAGGGGCTTGAGCAGTCAGGTGTTGTGTTTCAGTTCAGTGCAGATTGGGGGTATGAACAGGCAAGCAGCATTTTAGACAAATGCTGGCATGTTAAACAATAATTTGACACGGGCAAGAATCAGAAAGCTGGTTTCCTAAAGGATCTCTCTCTCAAAGCGGTTAATCCAAGGCATAGCTTTCCGGCCAATAGTCCTGGATTGGCTAATTATACTTAAAAGTGGATTTTGTCCTGAGATGTGTTTTGCTTGAGTGGAGAAAAACGTGTAGTTAGGAATTAATGTTTCATTGACATTATTCAGCACCGTTCACAACGGGTGATTGAAAGCTGTTTCTCTTTATGATGTTAACGATATTTTAATACTGTGTTTGTAATAAAGTTTGTTTCAATAAACCATATCCCTATTTCTTTGTGAAATTACACCTGGAGCGAGGTATCCTTTCCTCACTGTCTTACAAAGTTACAATGAAATATTGGGGTTCCTGTCCGGTATCTGAGCCACTGTTGGGCTCTCGTCAGGGATCGTAATGCTTATGAGGAAATTTTGAATCTCCATCATCAAAGGGAGACCTCTTTTGAATGGGTTGGGCACTGGTTAGAGTTTCGAACAGCGAGAAGGGATCTTATTGAAACATGTCCGTTGCTGAGGGGGGTTTTGACAGGGAGGATTCTGAACGGATGTTTCCTCATTGTCGGATGTAGCGAGTCCGAAACGAGGAGGAGGTGCACAGTTTCGGAATGAGGGGGTCTCCTTTTGACGATGGAGATAGGGAGCTATTTCTTCTATCTGAGGGTGGTCAATCTGTGGAATTCTCTCCCCTTCAGAGAGTGGTTTAGGCTGTGGGTCACCGAATAGATTCAAGGATGAGTCAGACAGAATTTTGATTGACAAGGAGGTCGCGGGTTATGAAGCATCTGGCGGAACGGTTAAAGCAGGGGTTGGCAAACTTTTCCGTGCAAGGGCCACATTCAGAAATTCACAATTTTAAAGGGCCGCATAGTATATTAAGTAAAATAATTAATATTTAAAATAACCAAAATAAAAGATTTTTAAAGAAAAAAAAAGCAATTAATTTTTATTAATTAATATTTTAAAGTAGAAACTTCACATGAAACACATGTTGTGCCGAGCAATGATCACCCTACTCAAGTCAACGTATCCACCCTATACCAGTAACCCAACAGTCCCCCCATTAACCTTAAAATTAAAAAAAATTTAAAACAAAATTTTTTTTTTTTATGACTTGATCTTGGTGGGCCGCATAAAGACCTTTGGCGGGCCGCATGCGGCCAGCGGGCTGTAGTTTGCCCACCCCTGGGTTAAAGGGTCAAGATTTAGTAAAGTCAGTTTACTGGCTTGCGGGTCCGAATCGCACTCCTGCCAGTATTTGCAGTGCTGCGATTTTTTTTACACGTCAAAGAATTTGTTGCAGCCTCACTGCTCTGTCAGAGGGTCAGTACTGAGGGAGTGCTGCACTGTCAGAGGGTCAGTACTGAGGGGGTGCTGCACTGTCAAAGGGTCAGTACTGAGGGAGTGCTGCACTGTCAGAGGGTCAGTACTGAGGGAGTGCTGCACTGTCAAAGGGTCAGTACTGAGGGAGTGCTGCACTGTCAGAGGGTCAGTACTGAGGGAGTGCTGCACTGTCAGAGGGTCAGTACTGAGGGGGGTGCTGCACTGTCAAAGGGTCAGTACTGAGGGAGTGCTGCACTGTCAGAGGGTCAGTACTGAGGGGGTGCTGCACTGTCAGAGGGTCAGTACTGAGGGGGTGCTGCACTGTCAAAGGGTCAGTACTGAGGGAGTGCTGCACTGTCAGAGGGTCAGTACTGAGGGAGTGCTGCACTGTCAGAGGGTCAGTACTGAGGGAGTGCTGCACTGTCAGAGGGTCAGTACTGAGGGAGTGCTGCACTGTCAGAGGGTCAGTACTGAGGGAGTGCTGCACTGTCAGAGGGTCAGTACAGAGGGAGTGCTGCATTGTCAGAGGGTCAGTAGTGAGGGAATGCTGCACTGTCAGAGGGTCAGTACTGAGGGTGTGCTGCACTGTCAGAGGGTCAGTACTGAGGGAGTGCTGCACTGTCAGTGGGTCAGTACTGAGGGAGTGCTGCACTGTCAGAGGGTCAGTACTGAGGGAGTGCTGCACTGTCAGAGGGTCAGTACTGAGGGAAGTGCTGCATTGTCAGAGGGTCAGTACTGAGGGAGTGCTGCACTGTCAGAGGGTCAGTACTGAGGGAGTGCTGCATTGTCAGAGGGTCAGTACTGAGGGAGTGCTGCATTGTCAGAGGGGCATTACTGAGGGAGTGCTGCACTGTCAGAGGGTCAGTACTGAGGGAGAGCTGCACTGTCAGAGGGTCAGTACTGAGGGAGTGCTGCACTGTCAGAGGGTCAGTACTGAGGGAGTGCTGCACTGTCAGAGGGTCAGTACTGAGGGAGTGCTGCACTGTCAGAGGGTCAGTACTGAGGGAGTGCTGCACTGTCAGAGGGTCAGTACTAAGGGAGTGCTGCACTGTCAGAGGGTCAGTACTGAGGGAGTGCTGCACTGTCAGAGGGTCAGTACTGAGGGAGTGCTGCACTGTCAGAGGGTCAGTACTGAGGGAGTGCTGCACTGTTCTTGGGTCAGTACTGAGGGAGTGCTGCACTGTCAGAGGGTCAGTACTGAGGGAGTGCTGCATTGTCAGAGGGTCAGTACTGAGGGAGTGCTGCACTGTCAGAGGGTCAGTACTGAGGGAGTGCTGCATTGTCAGAGGGTCAGTACTGAGGGAGTGCTGCACTGTCAGAGAGTCAGTACTGAGGGAGTGCTGCACTGTCAGAGGGTCAGTACTGAGGCAGTACTGCACTGTCAGAGGGTCAGTACTGAGGGAGTGCTGCACTGTCAGAGAGTCAGTACTGACGGAGTGCTGCACTGTCAGAGGGTCAGTACTGAGGGAGTGCTGCACTGTCAGAGGGTCAGTACTGAGGGAGTGCTGCACTGTCAGAGGGTCAGTACTGAGGGAGTGCTGCACTGTCAGAGGGTCAGTACTAAGGGAGTGCTGCACTGTCAGAGGGTCAGTACTGAGGGAGTGCTGCACTGTCAGAGGGTCAGTACTGAGGGAATGCTGCACTGTCAGAGGGTCAGTACTGAGGGAATGCTGCACTGTCAGAGAGTCAGTACTGAGGGAGTGCTGCACTGTCAGAGGGTCAGTACTGAGGGAGTGCTGCACAGTCAGAGGGTCAGTACTGAGGGAGTGCTGCACTGTCAGAGAGTCAGTACTGAGGGAGTGCTGCACTGTCAGAGGGTCAGTACTGAGGGAGTACTACACTGTCAGAGGGTCAGTACTGAGGGAGTGCTGCACTGTCAGAGGGTCAGTACTGAGGGAACACTGTAAGCATAGAGAAATGCCTCCTTCCATCTCTGCACCTCTTTCACACTTAACAAGAGGAGGACTGAAAACCAACTTCTCTAATTGTTTCAGATAAGCTTCCAGGAGATAAAGGACGCCTTGGTTAAAGTCAAAGAGATTGATGTCTTGACCAATAGGATTGCTGATTTGGAAACAAAGCTGGCTACTCTAAAGAACTGTAAGTGGAAAAATACTGGATCTCTGGGCTTTCCAATTATTTCTCCTTCTTAGTCAGTCCCTCCAGATCAAGGCTGAATTGCTTTCATTTCCAGTTTGTTTGGTTCTGAGGTGGCCGCCAAGTCCCATGTGGAAATTGCAGACTGTGCCATGTGTGGGACAGCTGGAGCTCCATGGGTTTGGTGGCTGGGTTGTCTGGCAGTTTGTGAGCTCCCTCCAAAGCCTCAACATCAATCCTGCCTGTCCCTCAAGAAACTTCCCCGCGTTTGGAAATGTCCTGGATGAGTTTTCATCCGCGACTGAATTCCACGTTGAGTGGTTGCTTCAGAATTCCGTTGTCTGTCTTACGGGTGGCATTCCCCACCCCGTGGTGCTTCTCCGAACTGCGGGAGTCATTGTTGCTCAATAAACTATGACCTTGGTTGGCATATCCAACACACAAATGAACCGCCAGTGACCATTTCCTTCAAGAAAGAAGCTGCCCAGCTCCCTTTGACATTACCCTCACTGAATTCCCCCCTCTATCAACGTACTGGGAACATTATCACATTTAATACGTGCCTGACGTTTGCTGACAAATGCCTCCCCTTTACAAACCCCGTCTGGTCCTCCCCTATCACCCACCCTACTGGCCTAGATCCGCGAGGCCCGGATCTTTGCCAGCAGTTTGGGGTCCACATTTAGCAACGAGATTGGGCGGTAAGATCCACACTGCTCCGTGTCCCTATCCTTTATCAGAATCAAGGATATGGAAGCCTGCGATAACTTAGTGGGAAGCTCCCTGTTCTCCCTCGCCTCATTGTATGCCCTGACCAGTAGGGGCCCCAGAACTTATAAAATTCCATCGGAAACCCATCTGGGCCCGGGGCCTTCCCTGCCTCCATCATCTCCATACCCTCCATTACCTCCTCCAGTCCAATGGGAGCCCCCAACACCTCTACCAGATCCTGCTCCACTTCGGGGAATTCCAACCCATCTAAAAAATGTTACATTCCCTCTCCTCCTCCCCCCCCCCCCCCCCCCCCCCCAAACCGGGGACTATGATTCATATAACCTCGTATAAATAAAATTCCTCAAATGCCCCATTCACCCCAGCCTGAACTCTATCTGGAGCTTCGGCCACTCCTTCAACAGCCCATCCTCCGGGGCCTTCGAGTACTTCCTATCCACCCACAGAATCTCATACACCAGCCCAGCCATCTCTGCCTGCTCCGTCCTGTCCCTGTGGACCCGGATCGATATAAACACCCCCCCTAACCATTGCCTTGAGCGCCTCTCGTAATGTGGCTGCCAAAACCTCACCCGTGTCATTCAGCTCCACATACTCCCGAATGGCAAACCTCACCCGCTCACACACCTCCTCATCTGCTAGCAACCCCACATCTAATCTGCACTACGGGGGTTGGGCGCGCCCCATCCAGCCGCAAGTCCACCCAGTGCAGTGTGTGGTCAGAGACCACAATCGGCGAGTACCCCGAGTCGACAGCCCCCGCCAGTAGAGTGTTATCCACCACAAAGTAATCGATCCGCGAGCACACCCTGTACACATGAGAGAAATACGAAAATTTCTTCACCCTTAGCCTCCCAAACCTCCACTGGGCGCTCCATGATACCCCTGAGTTCCTTCACCACCGCTGTCACCCTCCCTGGTCGCGGATTCGACCGGTCCAATCCCGGCTCAATAACCGTATTAAAATCCACCCCCCATGATCAGCCGGTGAGAGTCCAAGTCTGAGATCTTCCCCAACACCCACCTCATGAATTTGACATCATCCCAATTTGGGGCATAAACGTTCACCACTGTCATCCCCTCCAATTTCACACTCACCATCACAAACCTTTCCCCCAGATCTGCTGCTTTGTTCCCCAACCTCAAACGCTAACCGCTTATTTATTAGCACCGCCACTCCCCCCGTCTCCGAGTGAAAAACCTGTCTAATCCACCCCTTTCTCGGCTTAATCTGGTCCCCGATCTGCAAATGCGTTTACTGTAGAAATGCCACGTCAGCCTTTAAACTCCTCAAATGTGCGAACACACGCAACCGTTTGACCGGCCCATTCAGCCCCCTCACATTCCATGTGACCAGCCGAGTTGAGGGGCACACCCCCTCTCCTGTGACCATCAACCATACCCTTTCTTGGGCCAGCCCCCCCCCCGCCTACGCCCTGCTACCCACCAGGCCTGCCCTTGGATGCCCACTGGCACCAGCTCCCTCCTTGTTACACATCAACTGCACCAACCCCGTCAGCAGTTCCTCCCCTCGCTTGAACAAAACAACAATCCCATTCTCCTCCAAAGCTCTAACCACCTTATCCTTCCCCCCCCCCCCCCCCCCCCCAACTGTGCTCCTGTGAACTAGCCCATCCAGCTAGCCTGGCTGCCCCCGCCTATGGCGCCAAGCATCCTACCCCCCACTGATTCCCCTCCCCACCACTCGCACACTTCCATAGTGCAAATAACAATGTAAAGAGAAGAAAAGAAAAGGTGGACTCACCCTCCACCGTCTTCCAGCCAAAACCCCCCATGAAAACGCCAAACAGCCCCTCAGAGAAGAAAGGTTCTCCCCTGGCCATCACCCAAACACAAGAACCCAGAACAACACAACAAAAGAAGGGCAGGGAGAACCAACATTTCTCCAAAAGTTCGATGTCATCTCTCTCCTGCCAGTTCACTTTCTCTTAAAAACTCCATTGCCTCCTCCGGTGGACCAAAATAGTATTCGCAGCCATTATGGCATCCTGAACTTTACCCCCTTCTTAAAGAGGGCAGCCTTGACCCAGTTAAATCCAGCTCTCCTCTTGGCCAGTTCCACGCCCAGGTCCTGATATACCCAGAGCTCGTTACCTTCCCAGGTACATCACTTCGTCTGCCTGGCCCACCGCATGATCTTCTCTTTGCCCAAAAACCGATGTAGTCTCACCACCATCGGCCTCGGCGGATCATTCACCTGCAGCTTCCTCATCAGCGCCCTGTGTGCCCGACCGACCTCCAGAGGCCAGTCAAAGGCCCCCTCCCCCATTAGCTTCTCCAACATCATGAGAGCCTGTGTCCGCTCCCTCGATGCCCTCTGGCATCCCCAGTGTTCTCAGATTCTGTCTATGAGAGCGGTTCTCCAAATCCTCCACTTTCTCCTTGAGCTGCTTTTGTGTCTCCCTCAGCTCCCCAACTTCGGCCGCCAACGAGATAAGCTGCTCTTCATGCTCCCCCAGTGCCTCCTCCACCTTCAGGAATGCCTGGCTCTGGGTCTCCAGTCTCTGCTCCACCCGATCAATCCCTTCTTTCAGCTGGTCTACCACCTTTGCCCGGTCCTCCTGACCCTCCCGCCTTTGTTGGCTGAACTTTTCATTTAGAAAGTCAACCAATTGCTCTGTTGACCACTGGGCAGACAGGGCTAACCCGCCACCCTCCGCCATCTTCCCCAGTGTCGCACAAAGAGTTTCTTGCTCTTTCAACTCCTTTCTTCTAAACCCACTTCTGGTCCGAGGATCCATCCACCGACCTCACCATTGAACTATAGCTTTCCTCCACCACCTCGGTATCATTTTCCTCTAAAACATCCACCTGGCCACCGGGTAAAAGGACAAAAAAACCACACCTCGAACGGGAGCTGCCAAATGAGGGACCACTCACACCATGGCCGCCACTGGAAGTTCATCGATTAGCATTGTTTAAGGAGTAATTGGAAGCTACTGGTGTGGTGTTAGTAATAAAGTTTGTTTTAACAAACCACATCCCTATTTCTTCATGAAATCACTCCTGGGACGAGGTAACCTTTCCTCACAGTCTTACAAAATAGAAAAAAAATATTGGGGTTTCTGTCCAGTATCCGAGCCACCATTGGGGTCTGGTCCAGAATCCTACCTCAGGATCACAGAATCCCGCTGATGCTCGATCAATGACTCCAGAAGCGAGATTGGAGACAATTGACGGCTTTATTGGACTAAATGTTTCCCCCAGTAGCGCAAATACAGAATGCAGCAGCTGGGGAGGCACAGGCTCTTATACTCCGCCTTACTGGGCGGAACCAGCAGGCAGGCTTGACCAATGATCTTGCTGTCTCATGTACCTACCACACCAATGGTCCTACAGCATCAACCTGGGTACCGTAATGCCCCTAATACCGATTACCACATTCACCCCCTGTTAAAAAAAAAGAGTCCGGCAGAGGTGGTGGTCTTGCGTTATACAGTGGTAGAGGTTGAGGTTATGGTGGTACCCGGTATACATTAGTACAGTGTTTTGCCTCACTACATGTCGCAACTATTGACAGTATTTATTTACATTCATTTGTCAAAATGAATCAATTATTCGATCGGGGGCCCTGGTCGTCCTCTCCGATCATTCCAGTTTCGGAGGCAATTCAGGCACCGGCTCGGGCATCCGTGGCTCCGGGTGCGTGGCTTCTGCGGTAGCTTCATCACCCCTAGATGGACCAGTGGGAGGATTGATCCACCTGCGAAGGGAACAGCTGTGGGGTGCGCCCGTGGGAGGGAGGGTGGGGTTGGTGGGGTCCAGTGGGCTCCAGGTCCCATAGGGAGACCCTATCCTGTCGGCCGTCGGGTACGCCACATAGGCGCATTGAGGGTTAGCGTGAAGGAGGTGGACTCTCTCGACCAATGGGTCCGACTTGTGCGCCCGCACGTGTTTGCGGAGCAGGATGGGTCCAGGAGCTGCCAGCCAGGTTGGGAGCAAAATGAAAATGAAAATGAAAATCGCTTATTGTCACGAGTAGGCTTCAAATGAAGTTACTGTGAAAAGCCCCTAGTCGCCACATTCTGGCGCCTGTTCGGGGAGGCTGATACGGGAATTGAACCATGCTGCTGGCCTGCCTGGGTCTGCTTTCAAAGTCAGCGATTTAGCCCTGTGCTAAATAGCCCCTGTGGTCCCGGAGGAGGACTTCCAAGGGAAGACAAGGAGACGTTCATGCGGTGTTTCGTTGGTCGTGGTACACAGCAGTGATCGGATGGAGTGGAGAGCATCAGGAAGGACCTCCTGCCAGTGGGAGACTGGGAGATTTCTGATCCACAGGGCCAGTAGGACGGTCTCCCAGACCGTTCCGTTCTCCATCTCTACCTGTCCGTTTCCCCGGGGGTTGTAACTGGTCGTCCTGCTCGAGGCAATGCCCTTGCTGAGCAGGAATTGACGCAGTTCGTCGCTCATTTAAAAAAAATAATAAATTTAGAGTACCCAATTCATTTTTTCCAATTAAGGGGCAATTTAGCATGTTCAATCCACCTACCGTGCACATCTTTGGGTTGTGGGGGTGAAACCCACACAAACACAGGGAGAATGTGCAAACTCCACACGGATAGTGACCCAGAACCGGGATCGAACCTGGGACCTCGGGGCCGTGAGACTGCAGTGCTACCACTGCGACACGGTGCTGCCCTAGTTTGTCGCCCATAAAGGAGGACCTCCTATCGCTGTGTGTGTAGGCAGGGAAACTGAACAGTAAAGATACTGTGGAGGGCTTTTATGACGGTGGCTGCGGTCATGTCGGGGCAGGGGATGGCGAATGGGAACCGGGAGTACTTGTCAATCACATTCAGGAAATAAGTGTTGCGGTCGGTGCACGGTGGGGGGGGGGGGACTTTGAAGTCCACACTGAGGCGTTCAAAGGGATGGGAAGCCTTTATCAGGTGCGCTTTCTCTGGCCGGTAGAAGTGTGGCTTGCACTCCGCGCAGATTTGGCAGTTCCTGGTGGCGGATCTGACCTCCTCGATGGAGTAGGGCAGGTTGTGGGTCTTGATGAAATGGAAGAATCAAGTGACCCCCGGGTGTCAGAGGTCCCCGTGAAGGGCCCGGAGTCGCTCTACTTGTGCGTTGGCACATGTGCCGCGGGATAGGGCATAGGAGGCTCGTTTCGCTTCCCAGGACGATACAAGATCTCATAGTTGTAGGTGGAGAGCTCGATCCTCCACCGTAAGATCTTATCGTTCTTTATCTTGCCCCGCTATGCATTATCGAACATGAAAGCAACCGACCATTGGTCAGTGAGGAGAGTGAATCTCCTGCCGGCCAGGTAATACCTCCAGTGCCGTACAGCTTCTACTATGGCCTGGGCCTCCTTTTCAACGGATGAATGGCGGAGTTCTGAAGCATGAAGGGTGTGTGAGAAGGCCATGGGCCTGCCCGCTTGGTTGAGGGTGGCCGCCAGAGCTATGTCGGATGCGTCGCTCTCGACTTGGAAGGGAAGGGATTCATCGATTGCGTGCATCGTGACCTTTGCGATGTCCGCTTTGATGCGGCTGAAGGCCTTGCGGGCCTCTGCCGACAGGGGGGATAACCGTGGATTGAATTAGTGGGCGGGCCTTGTCCGTGTAGTTGGGGATCCACTCGGCATAATATGAAACAAATCCCAGGCAGCGTTTCTGGGCCTTGGAGCAGTGGGGGATGGGAAACTCCATGAGGGGGCGTATGCATTCGGGATCTGGGCCTAAAACTCCATCATGCACTACGTAGCCGAGGATGGCTAGACGGTCGGGGCTGAACACACATTTGTCCTTGTTGTAGGTTAGATTAAGGATTTTTGCGGTATGTGGGAATTTTCGGAGGTTGGTGTCGTGGTCCTGCTGGTCTTGGCTGCAGATGGTGACGTTATTGAGGAACGAAAAGTGGCCCCAAACCGCACCGTTCAACCATTCGGTCCATCTCCCGTTGGAAGACCAAGACTCCATTTGTGACACCGAAGGGAACCCTTAGGAAGTGGTAGAGCCGCCCATCTGCTTCGAATGCAGTGTATTTGCGATCGCTAGGGCGGATGGGGAGCTGGTGGTAGGCGGATTTGAGATCCACCGTGGAAAAGACCTTGTATTGTGCAATCTGATTGACCAAATCAGATATGCGGGAGAGAGGGTACGCGCCGAGCTGCGTATACCTGTTGATGGTCTGACTATAATCGATGACCATCCTGAGCTTCCCCCCCCCGGTCTTTACAACCACTACTTGAGCTGTCCAGAGACTGTTGCTAGCCTCGATAATACCTTCCTTCAGTAACCGCTGGACTTCCGATCTAATGAAGGTCCGGTCCTGGGCACTGTATGGTCTGCTCCTGGTGGCGACGGGTTTGCAATCTGGGGTGAGGTTCGCAAAAAGGGAAGGCTGATCGACCTTTGAGGGTCGCGAGGTTGCAGACAGTGAGGGGGGGTATAGGGCAGCCGAATTTAAAAGTTAAGCTCTGGAGAATGCATTGGAAGTCTAACCCTAGGAGCGTGGCAGTGCAGAGGTGAGGAAGGACGTAGAGCCGGAGAATTTTTAATTCCCTTCCCTGGACCGTGAGGTTCGCTACGCAGAACCCTTTGATCTCTACAGAGTCAGACCCGGAGGCCAGGGAGATTTTCTGGCTAACTGGGTGGATGGGAAGAGAACAGCGCCTTACCGTGTTGGGGTGTATGAAGCTCTCTGTGCTCCCGGAGTCGATCAGGCAGGATGTTTCGCGCCCGTTGATGAGCACGGTCGTTGTCGCGGTCGAGAGTGTTCGGGGCCGAGACTGGTCCAGGGTCATCGAGGCGAGTCGTGGCAGAAGCTGAGTTTCCTCGGGCGGTGTGCGGTAATCTGAATCGGGGTCCTGAGACTCCAGCCAAGATGGCGGCGGCCACTGGTCGCACATGGCTGGGTGTGTAACAGCGGGGCCCCCCGGGGGTTGCATGGCAGCTGCGCGGCACAAGCTTGTGCGGGGATGGGAGTTGCATCAGAGTCGGCCGCAGGGGGGTTCCACGCTGCCCACGGGGCTGCTGCGCGGTCGGGGACATTCACACGGGTGTTTCGGGAGGCCACATCCAGGAGCTAGCAAAGGCCCGTGCCTCCTTGAGGCCTAGTGTCTCTTTCTCTAGCAACCGCTGGCGGATTTGGGAGGACAGCATACCTGCAACGAATGCATCCCGGATCAAAAGTTCTGTGTGGTCGTTGGCTGAAACAGTTCCTACCTAACACCAGGGGCGCACGGTAGAATTCACCCAGTGATTCCCCGGGGATTTGCCGTCTCGTCGCTAGCAGATGTCGGGCGTAGGCCTGGTTTACTGGGCGAATATAGTGTCCTTTCAGCAGGGCCATCACGGCCTCGAAATTGTCCGCATCCTCGCTGAGGCTGTAGATCTCCGGGCTTACCCTCGAGTGGAGAACCTGCATCTTCTGGTCCTCCGTGGGTGTAGTCGTGGCCGTCCTGAGGTACCCGTTGAAGCACGCCAGCCAGTGTTTGAAGCTTGCTGCTGAGTTTGCCGCGTGGGGGCTGGTTTGCAGACACTCCGGCTTGATTCGGAGCTCCATTCTTTAAAATCTAGTCCAATAAATTGATGCTTGATCAATGACTCCAGATGCGAGATTGGATGACAATTGAAGGCTGTATTGGACTAGATGTTTCCCCCAGCAGCGCAGGTACAGAATGCAGCTGCTGGGGAGTCACAGGCTCTTATACTCCGCCTTACTGAGTGGAACCAGCAGGCAGGCTTCACCAATGATCTTGCTGTCTCAGGTACCTCCCACACCAATGGTCCTAAAGCATCAACCTGACAGTCAGGGTGTATATATCAGTTAGCACCTTCTACACGTGGCTCAGAGCTAGTCTGGTCTAGATATTTATAGTTAGCACACTTAGATTAGTAGAGTGTCAACCCACAGCAAGCTGTGTGCACTGCTCAGGAAGTTCAATAAAACGGATTGAACTAACATCAAGTTTGGTGTCTACTTTCAAGTACAACTGCATCCAGTTGCAGTCCCTGTTACCCCAGGGGGAATAACACGACAGTGGCCTGGAATGCACTGCCAAGTGAGATGGTTGAGGCAGATACGTTTAAAAATAAATTTAGAGTACCCAATTCATTTTTCCAATTAAGGGGCAATTTAGCATGGCCAATCCACCTACCCTGCACATCTTTGGGTCGTGGGGGTAAAACCCACCCAAACACGGGGAGAATGTGAAAACTCCACACGGACAGTGACTCAGAGTCAGGATCGAACCTGTGACCTTGGCGCAGTGAGGCTAACCACTGTGCCACCGTGCTGTCTGAGGCACATATGTTAGCAACCTTTAAGGCTTATCTGAATAGACACATGAACAGACGGGTGATAGATCTGTACTTTGGTCAATATATCTTATGTGTCGCCGCAATATATATCAAGTCAGAACTTAAAACTGAGCTTCATCCGTGAAGTAAATTGTAGTTTTATTCAGTCAGTTTTCAGATGTTTCTTGATCAAGTCAGTTTGCTTGCAAATACAGAGTTTTAAAAAAGTTTATTTTGTCCAAGCAGGTACAGATGACTGAGTTAAATTCAATACAAATTACAGTTCTTGATGATTTCTTCAAATCAAAATACACAATACAGAGAAGTTGAAAATAGACAAAATGGCGGCTTTCAGAGCAAAGTGCAGGAAATATTTAAAGAAAGGAAGTAAGATGATGTGGGCAGCACGACAGCACAAGTGATTAGCACTGTGGCTTCACAGCGCCAGGGACCCAGGTTCGATTCCCCGCTGGGTCACTGTCTGTGCGGAGTCTGCACGTTCTCCTCGTGTCTGTGTGGGTTTCCTCCGGGTGCTCCGGTTTCCTCCCACAGTCCAAAGACGTGCAGGTTAGGTGGATTGGGGTTAGGAGGTTAGGAGGGGATATTGAGGTACGGGGATAGGGTGGCAGTGAGGGCTTAAGTGGGTCAGTGCAGACTCAATGGGCCGAATGGCTTCCTTCTGAACTGTATGTTCTATGATTCCGGAATGAATTGTTCAAATCCGCAACTATTTTTAAGGTAATTGCTATCATTAATGTTCTGTCCCCTTTCTGTCTGTGATTGGGTCATTATAATTATAGTTCATTTTATTCCATAGAAATGGCTGTCAATCAAATTTTGGTATGGTGTGATGTGATCTCCCATTCCCACCAAACTTTATCCGTTGTCATGAAAACTGAACTCGGAACAGTGCCCAGATTTACATACTAACGAATGTGTCCTTGCTTGTGTTTTAATCTGATCATTCTCATGCTATTCAGCCGTTTTCACTGTTTGTCTGTTTGAACTGTGTGACTTTAATGAACCATTTTGATCCTGAACCACTTTAATAAGTCATTTTGATTTTGAACCATTTCTTCCATTTAAACTTATATATTAAAAGCTAGAGTTCTATCCCGGGGTTTAGAAGGATACAAGCGGTTGGTCTAGATAGGACACGTGATTGGCGCAGGCTTGGAGGGCTGAAGGGCCTGTTCCTGTGCTGTATTGTTCTTTGTTCTTTGTATCCACAGGTTCCCCATTATCCACCTTGCTGGTTACATCTTCAAAGAACTCAAGCAAGTTTGTCAAGCATGACATACCCTTCATGAAACCATGCTGACAATGTTGGATTGAGCTTTATCTTTCCAAATGTTCAGTTATCTCCTCCTTAATGATTGATTCCAGCAATTTCCCCCCCACGGAGGTGAAGCTAAGCAGTCGATAGTTTCCTACTTCTTGCCTATCTCCCTTTTTGAATAGGGGAGTTACATTAGTGTTTCCAATCCACCAGGACCTTTTCAGAATCCAAGGAATTCTGAAATATTATAACCAATGCTGCCACGTCCTTTAATACCCTAGGGTGCAGACCATCAGATCCCGGAGACTTATCTGCCCTTAATCCCATCAGTTTATTCAATGCCGTCTCCCTAGTGATGGTTATTGCTCCAAATTCCTCTGCATTAACTGCAGTTTTTGGAATTTTTTTTATTATCCTCTACTGTGAAAGCAGAGGCAAAATCCTGGTTCAGTGCCTCCGCCATCTCTGTCTTCCCCATTATTATCTCAGCAGTATCACCCTCTAAAGGGCCAACATTTGTGACTGTGAAATGCCTCAGGTTGTTTTGTGTTACCAATGCTGCTATATAAATGCAAGTCATTGCTCACTGTCTGCTTCCTCCTCCCGCAATCTTTGTTTCTAGATGTGCCGAGCGTCATTTTCCACGCAAAGGTGTCCAACAACAAGAATCCAGAGACAAAAAAACACATAATTTATGACTCAATCATTCTCAACAAAGGATCTGCCTACAGCCCCTCCACCGGGAAGTTCACTGCTCCTGTGTCGGGCACCTATTGGTTCGCATACTCACTGCTTGGGTTACTAACGGCGCAGAACACTGTTGTGTCCCTGATGAGGAATCAAGAGAAACAGAGTTACATACACAGTGTACTGAACCAGAGCCAGGCCCAGACAGCGGCCATGATCACAATACTGCCCCTTCACAAAGGCGACAAGGTCTGGCTCAATCTGCAAAAGGGAAAGGCATGGACTGGAGACGGGTCCTTGAGTTTTCAGGGAGTCCTCTTGGAAGCCAGTGAGGCCTGAGCTCACAGCTGGCGGGGTGGGTGGGGGGGGGGGGGGGGGGGGGGGAATGCTCTGGCTTTTCTCTTGCGAGGGAAGTTATGCTCCCTCCAATCAAACCTTGTCAAATCCGGGGGAAAATTTTATTCCCTTCTTCGGAGGGTTTCAATTTTTGTGAACAATCCGGAGAGCTCGACAGAAACCTTCCAACAGGACCCTCATTCCAGAATCCCCTCCAGCCAACACTCAAAATGCCTCATTAGGACCTCTCCTTCTAAATCCCCATCGGGTCCCCTCACTCCAACACTCCAAATCCTCCATCTGGATCCCACCCTCCAACACTCCAAATCCCCCATCGGGATCCCCTCCTCCAAATCCCCCATCTGGACCCCTCCCTCCAAACCCTCCATTGGGACCCCTTCCTCCAAATCTCCCATCTGCACTCTCCCCCTCCAACACTCCAAATCCCCATCGGGACCCTCCCTCCAAATCCCCAGCAGAACCACCTCCCTACAACACTCCAAATTCCCAATCAGGACCCCCCCACCACTCCCCCCCCCCACTCCAAATCCCCATCGGGACCCTCCCTCCAAATCCCCAGCAGAACCACCTCCCTACAACACTCCAAATCCCCAATCAGGACCCCCCCCCCCCCCCCACTCCAAATCCCCATCGGATCTCGCTCCAAATCCCGCATCGGGACCCCATCTTCCACCACTCCAAATCTCCCATCGGGACCCTCCCTCCAAATCCCCAGCAGAACCACCTCCCTACAACACTCCAAATCCCCCAACGGGAGCCTCACATCCCTCCCCCCCCCCCCCCCCCCCTTCAAATCCCCATCGGACCCTCCCTCCAAACCCACAATGAGACTCCTATTTCCAAATCCCCTATTAGAACTGCTCCCTCCAACACACCAAATCCTCCATTGCGTCCCCTCCCTCCAAATCCCCCATCGGGACCCCTCCCTCCAACACTTGAAATCTCCCATCAGGACCCCTCCCTCCAACAGTCCAAATCCCCCATCAGGACCCCTCCCTCCAACACTCCAAATCCCCCATTGGGACCCCTCCCTCCAACACTCCAAATCTCCCATCAGGACCCCTCTCTCCAACACACCAAATCCTCCATTGGGACCCCTCCCTCTAACACTTCAAATCCTCCACCGGGACCCCTCCCTCCAACACACCAAATCCTCCATTGGGACCCCTCCCTCTAACACTTCAAATCCTCCATCGGGACCCCTCCCTCCAACACTCCAAATCCTCCATCGGGACCCCTCCCTCCAACATTCCAAATCCTCCATCAGGATCCCTCCCTCTAACACTCCAAATCCTCCATTGGGACCTCTCCCTCCAACACTCCAAATCCTCCATTGGGACCCCTCCCTCCAACACTCCAAATCTCCCATCAGGACCCCTCTCTCCAACACACCAAATCCTCCATTGGGACCCCTCCCTCTAACACTTCAAATCCTCCATCGGGACCCCTCCCTCCAACACTCCAAATCCTCCATCGGGACCCCTCCCTCCAACACTCCAAATCCTCCATCGGGACCCCTCCCTCCAACATTCCAAATCCTCCACCGGGACCCCTCCCTCCAACACTCCAAATCCTCCATCGGGACCCCGCCCTCCAACACTCCAAATCCTCCATCGGGACCCCTCCCTCCAACACTCCAAATCCTCCATCGGGACCCCTCCCTCTAACACTTCAAATCCTCCATCGGGACCCCTCCCTCTAACACTCCAAATCTCCCATCAGGACCCCTCCCTCCAACACTGCAATTCCTCCATCGGGACCCCTCCCTCCAACACTCCAAACCTCCATCGGGACCCCTCCCTCCAACATTCCAAATCCTCCATCGGGACCCCTCCCTCTAACACTTCAAATCCTCCATCGGGACCCCTCCCTCTAACACTCCAAATCTCCCATCAGGTCCCCTCCCTCCAACACTCCAATTCCTCCATCGGGACCCCTCCCTCCAACACTCCAAACCCCCATCGGGACCCCTCCCTCTAACACTCCAAATCTCCCATTGGGACCCCTCCCTCCAACACTCCAAATCCTCCATCGGGACCCCTCCCTCCAACACTCCAAATCTCCCATCAGGACCCCCTCCCTCCAACACTCCAAATCCTCCATCGGGACCCCTCCCTCTAACACTCCAAATCCTCCATCAGGACACCTCCCTCCAACACTCCAAATCCTCCATCGGGACCCCTCCCTCCAACATTCCAAATCTCCCATCAGGACACCTCCCTCCAACACTCCAAATCCTCCATTGGGACCCCTCCCTCTAACACTCCAAATCCTCCATCGGGACCCCTCCCTCCAACATTCCAAATCCTCCATTGGGACCCCTCCCTCTAACACTCCAAATCCTCCATCAGGACACCTCCCTCCAACACTCCAAATCCTCCATCGGGACCCCTCCCTCCAACACTCCAAATCCTCCATCGGGACCCCTGTCTTGAGGGATGTGGTTCTTTTCTGGAACAGGCCACTATTTGTTGCCCACCTCAGCTGCCCGTGACCTGCGTGGTTGTTGGGCAATTTCAGAGAGGCAGTTAAGAATCAGACTGGATATCAGATGTAGGCTGGAGTGGGTAAGGATGGCAGATTTCCTTCACTAAAGGCCATCCGTGAAACAGATGGGTTTCCCGACAACCGATTATAGTTTCATGGTCACCGTTACTGAGACGAGATTAATATATTTCAGATTTATAGACTCAGTTCAAATTCCATCAGCTGCCATGGGGGAATTTGAACCCATGTCCCCGGAGTAAATAGCCTGTGCCTCTCGATTACTGGTCTGCTGGTACTACCTCTCACTGTCTCCCCCATCTGCACTAATAAATTTTCTGTATCAAAAGAGTTTAAGTGTGCCAATTTATATTGTATTCACTTTAATAACTAACATGGAAGCCATTTTGATACTGTCATGTGGCTAAAGAAGCCATTTTGATTTTGCATTGACTACATACACTCATCAAATTATTGTGTTAAGATAGTAACCAGTCATAAAACAGATGATTGTACGGATCTACAATTAATGATTCTCCAATCATACGAATAAAATTGTATTTTTATTTAGGACTTTTCATTTAAAGCTTGTTAACTTGTTAATTCCTGTAAGTTTCTTTGATGGTGTGAGGAGGAGCAGCTTCTGATATGTTATTCCAGCAGCGTAAAGTTTGGGACCCTGATACGTCCCGATAGAGTGTGTCAATACTTCAAAGAGATTGTCTTCCTCTATCCATCCCCGCACTCCCTTCTACCCATCCCCGCTCTCTCTTCCTTCTACTCATCCCCCCCTCTCGCTCTATCCACCCCCGCATTTCCTCCCTCTATCCATCCCATCCACCCCCATTGTCACTGCATCTACTCTTCCCTGGTCTTCCCCTCTATCCATTATGGGACGTAACCTCGCTGATGTTATGTACGAGACTGTTTTGTCCTGAAAGACTGGTTTTGTATGGTGTATTTTTGGGGATAGTAGAGGGAAATGTTTGCAGAAACAGTGAAAACTCGACCCTCTCTTTCCTTAAACAACAATAAAAATGATTATTAAAGTGGAAGAAAGGTACTGAAACACTACAAAGAACAATCTCAAACTTTGACATATTAACAGTAAGTATTTAGACCCTTGAAGACAGGAAACCCAAAAGCATCTGTTTCGTCGTAATCCTAAACTTAATTGATCCCCAGATATTGGAATCTGTTTTAGGCCTGTTTAAATAGCATTCCCTCCAGCTCTGCCCCTCTCCCTTCCGGGTTCACTAGGAAGATTTCACTTTTGCTCAGGTTGCGTTTGTAACCCAAGAAAGTTCCAAACTCTTTCAGGAGCTTCATGATCCCCTCCATGCTGCTTTGGGGGTCCGAGACGTAGATGAGCAGGTCACCCACATAGAGACTCTGGACGGAATTGTCCGGCCTTATTTGCCCAGCGACCGGAGAATCCCGCCCGGGTCAATGGATTTTCCATTCAATGCGACTCACCTGTGGCGATCTTGCGGCAGGCAGGGTGTGGTGAACGTATTGTACCAACCATTCACCACTGTATTACATTGTATCACGCTGTTGCCCATGTGGGCTCCACCTATGGACCATTGTACTGTACTACACGGAATGTATCATGTTGGTGCCCTTGTGGGCTCCTCCCCTGGCTCCGTCCCCTTGAGGGGAGGTATAAAGAGCAGCCGCCCTGTAGGCGGCTCTCATTGCTGAGCAGTCGCAGGCAGGCATTGTTCTAATTGATTAAAGCCACTGTTCACTTCAACTCTGTCTCGCGTGAATTGATGGTCGCATCGCAGGGCAAGAGAATCTACCCCCCTGTGCTCTCTGTCCACTCTCTTGATCCTCTTCCAATTTTTCACTCTTCTGTGGGCGATCGGCAATGGTTCGATCGCCAGGGTGAATAGGAGTGGGGACAGTGGGCATCCCTGCCTTGCGCCTCTGTGCAGCTGGAAGTATTTAGAGCTGGTGGAATTGGTCCTCACGTTTGCCATGACAGCGCTGTACAGGAGTTTTACCCATGTGGCGAATCCTGCTCCAAGCCCAAACTGCTCCAGTACCTCAATGAAGTACTTCCATTCGACTCTGTCGAAGGTTTTTTTTGCAACCTTTAATATCCCACTCAATCTATCCCACTCTTTCCCTCACACCCCACACCCTTTAATATCCCACCCAATCTAATCCCACTCTTTCCCTCATTCCCCACGTCCTTTAATATCCCACCCAATCTAATCCCACTCTTTCCCTCACATATCCCACCCAGTCTAATCCCACTATCCACCTCACTCCCCACACCCTTTAATATCCCACCAATCAAATCCTCCTCATTCCTCTCTTGGTAGCCATTTTTGGTTGGATAATGATTTAACCTGACCAATTTTTGATTCTTTCATTTTATATTGACTGTCATCACTGACAAGGTTAAGGAAGCCATTTTGACAATTGGCTATTACAATGACGCAGTGGTTAGCACTACTGCCTGTCATGTGAGAGTACCTTTAAGAAATGAATGTTTAAGCAATGTATCTTTAGGAAATGGAGCACCTCATATTACTGAAGTGATGTCAGAGGGTGGAGGTACCTGAGTTGAGCTCACTTCTGCTTTTTGGGAGTTAGTTTCAGTTCTGAGGAAAAGAGCTTGAGTGTGTCTGTGTTTGCAGTATGAGCTAGTGCCTGAAGCTTATAGACAAAGGTTTAGAAATGTAAGGAAAGAATTTGGTCAAACTTACATGGAGTTTGAAAGGCTCAAACAGAGTAATTTTGATAGGTGGATAAAGGCTTTGAAAATAGACCAAACGTATGAAGCTCTCAGATAAATTATACTTTTGGAGGAGTTTAAAAATTCAATTCCTGATGTAGTGTGAACTCTTGTGGAAGAACAGAGGGTTAAAACTGTGAGATTAGGAGCAGAAATGGCAGATGATTATGAATTAGTTCATAAATCAAAGATTGGTTTCCGACATCAGTTTCAGCCGGTGAGGGATAGAAACTGGGGGCATGAGAAATACTCACGTGGTAAAGATAAAGATGATCTGATGGGAGATAATAAGGAGAGTGTACCTCAGATTAAAAAAGAAATCCAGGAGGGTGGAAAAGAAATGAAAAGGTTCAAATGTTTTCACTGTAATAAACTAGGCCATGTAAAGTCACAGGGTTGGTGGTTGAAGAAAAGCACTGGAAAGGCTGATGTGGTAAAACAGGATAAGACAGTTGGATTTGTTAGAGTGGTAAAGGAAAGCCCAAGGGAAGCAAAGGAGGTGCAAAAGATTGTACAGCCTGGTCATGAAGTAATTGTTAAGAAGGTGCCAGATGTCTTTAAAGAATTTATTTATGTGGTAAAGTTTACTCATGTGTACCAGGAGGAGCAGGTAAAGCAGTCACAATTTTAAGAGATACAGGGGCTAGTCAATCTTTAATGGTAAGAGATGAGGAATTATGTAATTTGGGAAGAATGTTGCCAGAAAAGGTGGTGATATGTGGAATTCAGGGTGAGAGGAGTAGCATTCCATTATATAAGGTAAGGTTGGAAAGTCCAGTGAAGAGTGGTGAAGTGGTAGTAGGAGTAATAGAGAAACTATCTTGTCCAGGAATACAGTTTATCTTGGGTAATGATATAGCTGGATCGCAGGTAGGAGTGATGCCTACTGTGGTTGATAAGCCAGTGGAAAATCAGACAACTGAAGTGTTGAAGGACGAATATCCTGGGATTTTTCCAGATTGTGTAGTAACCCGGTCGCAAAGTCACAGGTTAAGACAAGAGGAGAAATCAAAGAGTGAAGATGAAGTTGAAGTGCAATTATCAGAAACGATTTTTGATCAGATGGTTGAAAAAGAACAAGAACAGGTGGAGGATGAGGTGGATATTTTTAGTTCAGGAAAATTGGCGGAGTTACAACAGAAAGATGTAGAAATAAAATGGCTATATCAGAAAGCATATACGGAAGAGGAATCTGAGAGTATACCAGAGTGTTATTACCGTAAAAGTGATGCCTTGATGAGAAAATGGAGACCTGTACATATGCAGGTGGATGAAAAGTGGGCAGAAGTTCATCAAGTAGTATTGCCGGTAGGGTATAGAAAAGAGGTGTTGCGAGTTGCACATGTGGTACCAGTGGGAGGTCATTTGGGAATAAGGAAAACTCAAGCTAAAATCCAGAAACATTTTTATTGGCCTGGACTACATAAAGATGTAGTTAAATTTTGTCAATCATGTCACACATGTCAAGTGATAGGGAAACATCAAGCAGTGATAAAACCAGCGCCCTTAATACCCATTCCAGCATTTGAGGAACCTTTTACACGGGTTCTAATTGATTGTGTAGGATTGCTTCCGAAAACAAAAAGTGGGAATCAATATCTTTTGACTATAATGGATGTGTCTACTAGGTTTCCAGAGGACATTCCAGTCCTTAATATTACAGTTAAAAGGATTGCGGAGGAGTTACTTAAATTCTTTACTAGATATGGACTACCCACAGAAATTCAATTGGATCAAGGATCGAATTTTACTTCAAAGTTATTCAAAGAAGTTATGGATAGCTTAGGAATAAAACAATTTAAATCAACTGCGTACCATCCAGAATTGCAGGGAGTGTTAGAAAGGTGGCATCAGACATTAAAGACAATGTTGAGGGCGTATTGTGAAGATTATCCAGAGGATTGGGATGAAGGAATTCCATTTGTATTGTTTGCAATTAGGGATGCACCTAATGAGTCTACCAAATTTAGTCCTTTTCAACTCATTTTTGGTCATGAGGTAAGAGGACCACTTAAATTGATTAAGGAAAAATTGGTGGGTGAGAAATCGGAAATTACACTATTGAATTACGTGTCAAATTCTAGGGAACGATTAAATAGAGCAGGTGAATTGGCTAGACAACATTTGAAAGTTGCACAAAATGTGATGAAATGGGTAGCGGACAAAAAATCCAAAGTTCGTAGTTTTGTCAGTGGGGATAAAGATTTAGTGTTGTTATCAGTGGTAGGTGAACCTTTAAAAGCTAGATTTTGTGGACCGTATCAGATTGAAAGGAAATTAAGGGAGGTGAATTATGTGGTTAAAAACACCAGATAGAAGGAAGGCTCACAGAGTGTCATGTGAATATTCTTAAAAGGTACTTTGAAAGGGAAGGAGAGAAAATGGAAGTTTTAATGATTCTATCTCAAAGTGACGAACCAAATCCAGATGACTTGAATTTGACATACCTCAAACTAAATTGGAAAATGAGGACGTTCTTAAAAATTGGGATGAATTGTTAAGTTACCTTCCAGAGGAAAAACGAACTGACCTGAAAGAGTTATTGATATCACATGGGCAAGTTTGTAGAGATAAATTGGGAGTACTAAAATGGCTGTACATGATGTAGATGTGGGAAATGCTGTTCCTATCAAACAACATCTATATAGACTTAATCCTTTAAAATTGGCAGAGGTTAACAGAGAGATTGAGAGTATGCTGAAAAATGGCAGCCAATGGAGCTCACCCATAGTGATGGTACCTAAACCAGACGGTACCCAACGGTTGGTTGTGGACTACAAAAAGGGGAATGCAGTTATAAGAATGGACTCTTACTCTTTCCCACGTTTGAAGGATTGCATTGAGAAAGTGGGACAATCTGCTTTTATTTCCAACTTCCAGATGATCGACTTCAGGAGGCGGGTTTGGTGATGAACCTAGCCGAAAGTGAATTTGGAGAAGCCTGAATCACTTTCCTTGCGGAGTTTCCGATACCCTCAAGATGAAGGGAAATAATGCGATTTCTTAACATGGGTGGATTTGATCGAACCTTTGTGCAAAGGTTTTGTGGCTTGATTACTCCACTGATGGACTTGCTAAAGAAACGTCAAAAATTTCAATGTACCCCAGACTTTCAACAGGCATGTGACTGCCTGAAAGCTGTGATCACCAATGCTCCTGTATTGGAGAATTGCAAGGGGGTCTGTGGTCAGATTGAACTAAAATATCTGATTCTAAAGAGAAATGCTGAGGAGTAGAGGAATGGATGGATCGTGCAGAGATTTTCTTGTTCAAAGAGACTGTCAATCGAGAAGGTTTTTGGTTGGAGGAAGAAGAACAGGAAAGATGGACTTTATTATTATGCCTGTTTGTGTGTGTTTTTTTTTGTGAAACGAAAAATATATTTACTGTCTACATTTCTTAGTGGATGGTGCAAAAGTGAAAAATGAAACCATCTTGAAGTTGATGGTTTATTTTTTTCTTGGGGGGAGGTGTCATATGAGAGTGCCTTTAAGAAATGGATGTTTAAGCAATGTACCTTTAAGAAATGAAGCAGCTTATATTACTGAAATGATGTCAGAGGGTGGGGAGCTGAGCTGAGATCACTTCTGTTTTTTGGGAGTTTGTTTCAGTTTTGAGGAAAAGAGCTTGGGGTGTGTCTGTGTTTGCAGTGAGCTGGATCTGCGGTAATCTCTGCCATGAAAGACTATCTCTGAATCATTTGGGTGATTTAAACTCATAATAGTAATGTCTTTAACCTGATGTGAGTCTGTTGTTAAAGGTGTTAAGTCTTTTGGAGGTTTGAAGGAACATTTTGAGGGATTATTTAGTGTTGTATTATTTTCGGGGTTATCTTTGGAGTAAGGGGTGGTAAATGATCCAATGTTAATTTAAAAAGGTTAAGTTGAATTCATGGAATAAACATTGTTTTGTGTTTAAAAACCCATGTGTCCATAATTGTAATACCACACCTGGAGACCAAGCCGTGTGCTTCAAAAGCAACAATACATTAAATGGAGAGGTTGGTTGAACTCCATGATACATTTTGGGGTTCTGAAAACGCCGCTCCCCATAACATGCCTCACGTCGCCGAGGACCCAGGTTCGATCCCAGTCCCGGGTCACTGTCCGTGTGGAGTTTGCACATTCTCCCTGTGTCTGCATGGGTCTCACCCCCGCACCCCAAAGATGTGCAGGGTAGGTAGATTGGCAACGCTAAATTTCCCCTTCATTGGAAAAAAAGAATTGGTACTCTTAAGTTTAAAAAAACGCTATTATGTGGCCAAATAATCAATTTTGTATTAACCAGAGTCCAACTGCTGGACTAAGACAGTGACCAGTCACAGCACATATCATTTTACAATTGGTGATCACTGAGTTACAATAAATCAATCAATTGTCATATTAGCAAGACTAGATTTTCATTTAGAATCCTTTACTGACCAATGGCACTGAGGACCCGGGTTCAATCCCAGCCCTGGGTCACTGTCTGTGTGGCATTTGCACATTCTCCCTGTGTCTACGTGGCTCTCTTCCCCACAACCCAAAGATGTGCAGGGTAGATGGATTAGCCACACTAAATTGCCTCTTAATTGGAACAAAAGTAATTTGGTACCCTAAATTTAAAAAAAAGAACCTTTTACTGAAAGCTTATTAAGTTGTCAATTATTGTAAGTCTCCAAGACTTGTAAACTGACCTAGATTTTTCAATATATTTTGATGGGATTTAGCTTGCCTGCTTATAATTGAACCATATTACTAACACACAAAATGATCAACAAAGTCAAACCACCATTTTGTGCTCACACCTTAATCTAAAAGAAGCCATTTGTGATGATAACAGCTGATGCCAATCTCTGCAATGTTTTGGTCCACTGCCCATTGTCCTCTGACCACTGGCACTTTGAAGGAGCAACGAGACAGCAACAGATGATTGTACTGAAGGAAATGCCTCGAATACTCTCTTCCCACTAACCTTCTCAGCATCTTTGAAATATGAATAGAATGCTAGTATTCGTTCAATTCCAGCCCCCATTATCTACTTGCCTATTAATTATGGATTCATCAATCACAATCAGTTAGAGTCCCCATGATCACATAGTCTGACCAAGCCAAGTCTGTGTCCCTCATCGTGTGGGTTCAGACAAGGAAACCAGATTGAAATACTCCACTGGTTTTGTGTCTAAGGTTATGTTTGCAGATCATTGGGCAAATCCATTGAAGTGAACCGTTGCAACATTGTTATCCAATTGGCTCTGAGGAACAACTTTGGATCGAGGGGAGATGACGCCAGAATTAGATACAAAAGAGGGTTTCAGCAACCATCTTGTCCTTGTATGCTGTTTTCTCAGGATGGGCAGGGATAGAATTCCTGCTGACGCAAGACTGGGTAGCGTAGCACTGTGCCCAAGGTCACAGTCAGAATCCTGTTGGTGAGGATCCCGGGACAGTCTCGTTCTGACACACAGTCAGAATTCCTGTTGGTGAGGATCCCGGGACAGTCTCGTTCTGACACACAGTCAGAATTCCTGTTGGTGAGGACTTGGTATAGTTTTGTTCTAACACACAGTAAGAATTCCTGTTGGTGTGGACCTCGGTACAGTTTCCATCTAATACAGTCAGAATTCCTGTTAGTCCGTACCCCCAGGGCCGGCCCAAGGCACCGGCAACTCGGGCAGTCGCCCGGGGCGCCATGTGCTAGGGGGCGCCAGAGACTCGGGTCCCGCGCATGTGCAGTTGGGCCGGTGCCAACCAGCGCATGCGCGGTGGCCGCCCCTCGGGCCCGCCCCCCCCCGCCTCGGGCCCGCCCCCCCCCGCCTCGGGCCCGGCCCCCCCCTCGGGCCCCCCCCCCCGCCTCGGGCTCCGCCCCGCCCCCCTGCCTCGGCCCCGCCCCCCCTCAGCCCCCCGCCCCCGCCCCCCCGAAGGGCGCCGAAGTTCAGCTTGCCCGGGGCGCCAGCAACCCTAGGGCCGGCGCTGCGTACCCCAGTACAGTATCCATCTAATACACAGTCAGAATGCTTGTTGGTGTGGACCCTGGTACATTTTCCATCTAATACACAGTCAGAATTGCTGTTGGTGACAACTCCGGGACAGTTTTGTTCTGATACACAGTAAACATTCCTGTTGATGCAGACACTGGAACAATTTTGTTCTGTTACAGTCAGAATTCCTGCCAATGTGTAGCTGGAAGTATTTAGAAGTAGTGGTGTTGGTCCGCACGTTCACCGTGGCCATGATGTACAGGAGTTTCACCCATGTGGTGAACCCTGCTCCGAGGCCAAACCGCTGTACTTCCACTCGACTCTGTCGAAGGCCTTTTCTGTGTCCCGAGAGATGGTAACCTCTGGTGTTCTCTCCCCAGATGGGGTCATTATCACGTTCAGCTGGCTTCTCATGTTCAATGTTAGCTATCTATCCTTAACAAAGCCCGCCTGATCCTCTGTGACGCATTGACATTAGGCAGCGAAATGGGCCTTGTTAGGGGCCAGGTTTAGAGAACCCCGAAGTGTGTCATGAAGTTCACCTGACCCACAACTTTAATAGATTGTGGTATGGGGAGCACACGGCCCACTCTACAGGTGTGGTACAGCAGAAATGGAAAAAGTATTTTTAAAGCAAAACAATGTTTATTCTATGAACTCAAGTTAACCTTTTTAAAACGTACAGTGAACATCTTAGCAACCATCAATTCAAATACAACCCCCAAAGACTACAACACTAAGTAATCCTTAGTAACACTAAGTAATGCTTACGCAGTCCTTTTAACATCCAGAAGACTTACAAAAACATAACCTTTAACAGAAGCACATCAGGTTAAAGTCACTACTGAGAACATTTATAATTCTGAATTCACCAAATAATCAAGAGATAGTCTTTACATGGCATAGAGAACAGCAGTACAGCTGCTTTGTCTGGCTTCAGCTCCAACACTGAAAACGAAACCAAAAAAACACAGACACACCCAAACTTTTCTGAAAGTGAAACTAAAAAGCAGAGCCAGAGCTCAGCTCCACCCACTCTCTGACATCACTGCAGTAACATGAGCAGCCAAACATTTCTTAAAGTGACATTCTCATGACAGCCTGTAGGACCCGCATTCAGTTGGGTCTTCGTCTTTCTTGGGTGTCAGTGATAGAGAGGCTTATGTTAGCGTTGGTGGCAGCATGCCCCTGCTCTTGCTAGTGAGTCTGTGAGCATCACCCGCAAGAGCGGAGCCTGTGCTAGTGTGTATGTTTTATAGAAGTCCGCTGGGAATCCATCTCACTCCGGCGCCTTCCCCGCCTGCATGGATTAAAGCTCTCGCTGACTTCCCCCAGTTGCAATGGTGCTTCCAGCCCCCATTTTCTGTCCTCACCCATGACTGGCATGTCCAGTCCATTGAGGAATTGTTTCATCCCAAGACCTCTTTGGGAGGGCTCGGAGGTGTACAGCCCTGGTAGAAGGCCTTGAATGTTTTGTTGTCCGTTTTAGACTCGGCTACTAGTCTGCTATTGTTGTCCCTAACCTGAGCTACTTCCCTCGTGGCTCCCTGCTTTCTCAGCTGGTGAACCAGAAGGCGGCTGGCTTTGTCTCCATGTTCATTGAAGGTTCCCCTGTGTCTGGCGGAGCTGGTATATTGTCTTCCTGGTGGAGAGCAGGTCAAAGTCATTTGTAGCTTTTTCCTCGCCACCAGAAGCTCTATGGTCGGGGCCTCGGAGTATCTCCGGTCCACCTCCTGTATGGAGCTGACCAGTTGTTGCCTAGCCGCCCTCTCCAGCCTGTCTATGCGTGCTTTATAAGCAATTATCTCACCCCTGATCACAGCCTTCAGCGCCTCCCAGAATGTGGAGGGTGAGACCTCCCCATTCTGGTTGTTGATAATATACTCCTGTATGGCCTACTATATTTTCTCGCAAAAGCGGGGGGAGGGGCACGGCCCAGCCCATCTCCAACCTCACGTCCACGTAATGTGGAGCGTGGTGGGAGATTACGATTATGGAGTATTCTACTCCTACTATCCCTGGAAGCACCGATTTCCCCACTACGAAGGCGACGATGTGCGAGTGTACCTGGTGTATCCGGGAGAAGGAGAACTCCTTCTCCCCGGGTGTATGTACCTCCATGAATCCACTCTCCCCATCTGCTCCATAAATGGGTTTAGTTTTTTCGCCATGTTTGATGTCTTCCCCGATTTGGGGTTTGATCTGTCCGTCCATGGGCCCTGTACACAGTTTAAGTCCCCCCCCATGATTATTCGGTGATTATCTATGTCGGGGATTTCCGCCCTGGTCTTCTTTATAAACTCCGTGTCTTCCCAGTGGGGAGCGTACACGTTGACCAGGATCACTGGTGCCTCATTCAGGACACCGCTGACTATGACGTACCGTCCCCACTGAGTCCGTAACTGTCCTCATTGCTGTGAACATCATCCTCTTATTTAACAGTATGGCTACCTCCCTGGCCCTCGTCCCGTAACAGGAATGGTAAGTCTGTCCCACCCTGCCCTTTCCTACCTGTAGTCGGTCCTTCTCCACCAGGTGTGGTTCCTGCAGGTAGACTATGTCGGCTTTCATACTTTTCAGGTGGGCGACGACTCTGGATCTTTTCACTGGGCTGTTAAGTCCCTTGACGTTCCAGGTGACTATCTTAATGGGGATTCTTGTTCCCCCCCTCCCCGTTCCTGCGGGATCAACCATAGTTACCTAGTGAATGCGCCCTGCACTCCAGGATTTCCCTTTGTTAGGGGACCGTCCAAAATGACCACAGTCACCGTACTCTCCATGAGGCCGGGCCCCTGCGCTCCGGGGTTTCCCTTTGTTTGGGGACCCTCCAAAGTGCCATCTTATTCCTTATCACCACGTGTGGCCTGTTGTAGCCAGCCTAATGCCTCCCCCATTGTCTCTTTTTCCCCTTTTGTTTCTGCTTCCTCCTGTCTCTTCCCCCCGTGCTATTGTTTTCCACCCCACAATCTCCTTCCCCCGTTTACCCCCCTAGCTATCCCCCGTTGGCGTTGTATACTGCCCCTGTCACCAGGCACTCACTCCTCAGCGGGCGATACGTCACTGCGCCCCCTCACTTGTACCTCCTGCTGCTAGCTTTCCTGCGAGTGTGGTGGCCCCCCTCTTAGAGTCGGTTTCAAACCTACCCTTCGTCTGCTGCATGTCGCCTCCCTCTTCCTCCTCCTCACCCTCTCTTGCGTTCCTCTGCGCTCGCCCCTTCCTTCCTACATTTTGGCTCCCAGATTCAGAGTGAGGTGGTAAAGTCCTGCACAAAGTGTCTCTCAGATCATTTCGGTCCCTCTGGGTGACCTTTTCACCGCTGTCTTTGTTGCTGTTTCCCAGCCTGTTCTCCTGGACAAATTTGGCTGCAGGGGTTGTGAAATAATGCTCCCAGCCCTGGAATGTGACCCAAAGTTTGGCCGGGTACAGCGTACCAAATTTCATATTTCTCTTGTACAGAGCCTCCTCCACTCTGTTGAATTCCACCCCGCTTTTGGCCAGGTCTGTCCCGATGTCCTGATAATTCCTGATGTGGTGACCTTCCCAGTTGCTGGTCTTTGATTGCCTGGCCAAGCGCAGGATTCTTTCCCAGTCTTGGTACCGATGCAATTTTGTGATTATTGCTCTCGGCTGCTCCCCGGCCGTGGGTTTCGGCCGGAGCGATCTGTGGGCGCTGTGTATTTCTGTCCCTTCCCACCAGGTTTTCCAGAATCTGGGCCACATAGTTCATGGGGTCCCTGCCTTTGGTTCCCTCCTGCAGGCTCACTATCCTTAAGTTCTAGTACCGTGATCGGTTCTCCTGTTGCTCTATTTTCCCCTTTAGACTTCCCTGCATCGTCACCAACCTCGCTATCTCTGTCTCTTGGGCGGCGATTCAGTCGCTCTGATCCATTGAGGCTCTTTCCAATTCCTTAATGGTCTATCCCTGGGCCTCCAGTTGTCTCTCTGCCTTGTCCAGGGCCATTTGCATGGTGGCCAGGGCCTCCACGACCGACACCCTACCCGCCGTTTTAATGTCGGTCTTGATTTTCTCCTTGAGCTCCCTTATCCCCCTGGTGAGGAACTTCCTCCATCCACCCTCTCCTCTGGCGAGGGGGAGCCCTGTGTGTGATTTTTTGGTCCTTTTCATTCTGGTGTGGCCGACAGTTCTTCACCTCGTGTGTCCGCTGTCTCAACTGCTCATTTCTCTGGGCCTCTTTGCGACCTCTGGAGCTATTGTTGCTCAGCATCGTCTCTTGTGCTGTTGTTAGATAAGATAAGGGAATGCTTTTTTCCCTGTTCCAGCAGCTATTTTGGGTAAAAGTGTCTAATTTCGGGTTCTTGGGAGGAGAGCAACCTTTCATGCTTCCACTCAACACATCACCGGAAGTCGTATTTATATAGTTAAAATTAGTCTGACAGAACATTGCCTTAAAAGCATTTCCTATTTAGACTCAGAAATAAATGCCCCTTTAGGCAACAATCCTTTCTAGATATTTAATTTGTGAAATAAAATAAAATAAGGCAAACCCACTGTTGCTGCAGGGAAGGTGTGTCACAAGGCTCCCCTCACTCCCACTCTGCTGTGGAAATTCAAGTTGCTTTAAACAAAACCTTACTTTCTGAAAGAACAGACACGGTTTCTGGCCTGTTGCTGGGGCTTATTTTGCTTGCTCGTACACTCTTCCAGCACACAGGAGCACATTGGGAGGTCTCACATGGCCACCCCCACACAGATTCTCTCATCTCTCCTGAAGCATTCTGTTCACTTTTATCTTAATTCCACTGTCCTTATCCTTCTTTGAAATTTACCTGCCCCAGAATATAAAAATCTACTATGTCTTCTCTGTTGTCCCCACTTGCAGGTGTTGTCTGAAATGTTAGACACTTCAATCAGTTATATTAAAACTCATTTACCCAGGTGCCGTTACTCATGAAATGAACAAAGGACAAGAGTGGATTTGTCCTTCAACCCAATTTTGTGACGGAATCTTTGTGGTGATCCACTGTGCTAACTGTGTGCACCTGTATTAGGGGATGTACGGTAGTACCTATACTACAGGTTCGCCCGTAGTCCCTGCCGGCTAGCTCCGCCCACAAGGAGCCATATAAATATGCATGACTTCTCCTGATCAGCCATTCTGCCAGCTGCTGTAGGAGGACTCGCATCTGACTGTAATAAAGCCTCTGTTGTACCAATCTGAGTCTTTACTACAATTGATAGTGCATCAATCTTATTATCCAAACTCTATTCATAAACAACTCTATATCCTTCATTGAAATTATCAATACTAAGGTCTATCTGAGACTCAGATACGACCAGTGCAGCTGAGCTTGGCCAGGCTGCCCCGCCGGGTATGACTCTTTGCTGAGTTCAGCCAATTCCAATAACCTTGCTTCTTGAATTCAGGGTCTTCTTCATGATGGTGGGTCTCTCACGTCCTCTCCAGTTGTCGCCGTGTCTTCTCTGTGCTGGGATGTAGTCTTCACTTTGGGGTGGAGTCTTCACTGGGCGTGGATTCCAGGTGTCTCTTATTATTAATCCGCCCCCGCTCTCTTTTGAACCTTTTTGGAAAGTTCTCTCTCTTCCAGCCAATGAAGTTATTGAGTTGTGGGGGTGGTGGTGGTGGCGGTGGGGGGGGGGGGGGGGGGGGGGGGGGGGATGGGTTGCAGCACCCAATGGGATTGCCGATTCCATTATTGGAAGACTCCAGGAGCCCCCAAGGGATCCATTCTCAGGTGTATGAAGCCCTTTCCATAGATGGTGTTGCGGCTCTGTTGAGTCTGATCGATACTTGACCCGAGGTGCCTGCGAGTCTGGCCGATACCGTCCAATGCACAAAACACTGGCCTCATTTGGCCAAGGTCGATCACCTTCGGTCCCGACTTTCAGGACAAGTTCATTGCCCTTGTTTGTCCCTGATCAGTGTCTGTGTTTATTAGGCCTGTGTGAATTCCCAGCAGACTTGGCTGCTGTTCAATTTAGATTGTCCAGTTCTGCATCTGGCCTAACTATTTCGGCTGTTGGCCATTTTGCAACACAGGTCAAATAAAATTCAATGACATGGTCTGCAGGAGATGGATGAACACTCTTTACTGAACGGAACAATGGGATACAGGTGATCCACCCAAAATGGCTAACATGTTCAGAGGGAGCAGGGCTGCCAATTTCTAATTAGATGCAGGATGTATAAACTTGAACACTGGGGAGCTGAACTCAGAGATCGGGCTGCCATTTTGAAAGGGTGCCCTGATCTCTAAGTGACTACCCCCCCCCCCCCCCCCCCCCCACATGGGCAATTTCACGCCCCACACAGATGGATACGACTCCACACCCCCCAAGTGACGACACCCTGCCATGGGGTCCTTGATGGTCCCCCCTCTTCAGGCCCCCTCAAGCCTCCTTACAGCATGCCCTCCTTTCTAGGACCCCCACCCATAACCCACCCAACCTCCCGGAGGCCCCTACTTACCTGTCCTGTACTCCCCCACCCTTCAAACCCCCTCCACCCTAATTTAATGGGCATGGCCCCCCCTTGCCCCCTGGCCCTTGCCAGTGTCACCCTGGCACTCAGGCACCATTGTACTTCCACCCTGGCACTGCTCCTGCCAGCTTGACAGTGCCATCCGGACACCTTGGCAGTGCCAGCTGGGCAGTGCCAATGCGCCCATGTTCCAGGGTAAAGGCCAGGGAGCCACCCTGTACTTACCCTGACCACCCTGGGGTCTCTGGTGGTCCGGGTGACCCTCCGGGTGCCATTGTGTCTGGTCCATGTCTGTGTGGATCAGCACTGATCGGTGCCTGGCTGCAGCCTCCCTGGGGAGGCCGGAGAATCGAGAGAGGCCGTTGGATGCTGTGCAGGGATGTCGTAAGTACATTTATGATCTACTTCTGTCAGCGTAATTCAGCCCCGCCCATTTAGGGTGGGTTCAAACTTCGCCATCTCGTGGGACTTCGGAGAATCCCGGAAGGCACGGAGGCTGTTGGGAGGCTCGCTGGAAGGCTCTCCCGGCATTCTCCGTCCATGTTCCGCTCAAGCGAGAACACAACGCGGCCGATGATTCGCACCCGGAGTGTCTGCAAGTCATATAGAATCCATTGAATTCCTACAGTGCAGAAGGAGACCATTTGGCCCATCAGGTCTGCACCAACCCTCTGAAATAGAATCCTACATAGGTCCACTCCCTCACTGCACCCTATCCCTGTAACCCCACCTAATTTACACATCTCTTGGACACTAAGGGGCAATTTTAGCATAGCCAATCCACCTAATCCGCACATCTTTGGTCTGTGGGAGGAAACTGGAGTGCTCGGAGGAAGAAACCCACGCAGACACAGGGAGAACGTGCAGACTCCGCACAGACAGTCACCCAAAGTCGGAATTGAACTCAGGTCTCTGCTGCTGTGAGGCAGCAGTGCTAACCACTGTGCCACCATGGCGCCCATCGATTGGTTCACAGACGGGTGGTGAGGGACCAATCGTATAATGTGGACACCATTTTGAGGGCTCCACCATCTATCCTTTTCCCAGGAACCATTGACTTTTAATCTTTTGGCAGAATTCTTCTACTATTTCTTTGTCGGCTGTGTTGGTGTTCGGGTTTGTTAATAAGCTTTGCCATTCTACTGGACAAGTCTGGTTTGATAATTGATTAATAATTCTGTTTTTTACTGAAGAAACCTGCTGACTGACTGGCCATTCTGACATTAACAGCTGAAGCTATTATGAATGATCTACACGTGAATGTGAAGGGTATAATCAGTATGTTCACAGATGACACGAAAGTTGGTGGTGTGATAAATAGTGAGGAGGAAAGCCTTAGAATACAGGGCCATATTGACGGGGAAAGGGGCGCATGGAATTTAACTCTGAAAAGTGTGAGGTGATGCATTTTGGAGAGGCTAATGGAGTAACAAAATACACAATGAACGGTAGGACCATAGGAAATACAGAGGACCAGAAGCATCTTGGAGTGCATGTCCATAAACCCATACAGGCAGAAGGAAAGCTAGGTGTAACATGGTTAAGAAGGCATATGGAACACTTGCCTTTATTAACCGAGGCATAGATTATAAAAACAGGGAGGTTATGATGGAGTTGTATAAAACGCTGGTTAAGCTCCAGCTGGAGTACTGTGTGCAGTTCTGGTCACCACACTATAGGAAGGAAGTGATTGGAGTGGAGAGGGTGCAGAGGAGATTCACCAGGATGTTGCCTGGGCTGGAACGGTTCAGCTGTGAAGAGTGTTTTCTTACCTGTAGAGATGGTAATCTGTGCTTTTCAACTCAGTTACAGTAGACGCTCTGGAAGGAGGCTAGAAGTCGTCCAGAAGTTTGATAGAAGGTTTATTGAGCAACACAACTTAAATAACTGCGTGAGCTCTTACTTAAAGAACTGCAGTAGTAAACAAGGCTACAACTTTTCTATGTACTGCAACTAGGCCTGACCACACTAGCAGCCCTGAGCTAAATTGTGTGCGTGGGTTTCCTCCGGGTGCTCCGGTTTCCTCCCACAGTTCAAAGATGTGCAGGTTAGGTGGATTGGCCATGCTAAATTGCCCTCAGGGTCCAGATTGCTCCTTAGTGTTAGGTGGGGTTTCTGGGTTATGGGGATAGGGTGGAGGTATGGGCTTGGGTGGGGTGCTCTTTCCAAGAGCCAGTGCAGATGCGATGGGCCGAATGGCCTCTTTCTGCACTGAAAATTCTATGAAATTTCTGTTCCTGTTCTCCTCACAGTCACATCAGCCAAAGAGGGGGGGGGGGGAGGGCTGTCTGCGTCTCACTTTTATACCCACCAGTGTGCCCCCTGGTGATCTTTCCATTACCCATCAGCCTCTTCTGTACAATGTAAGGATCACCACATCCCCCTTTCTCACTTTTTTTTCATAGTTGCAGAGCTGTAACTAAAAACAAAAATCGAACACAGTTAGTTCCATGCACAAATACAGAACAGAGCAATGATTGTATCAGTCCATGTTCACAAGTTCAGACGGTTAGGTGCACGCCTGATTCGGGTAGACCTCCTGAGTGGGCATGGAGACCCAGAGGTTTTTATGTCCATTCAGGCACCCGCTGCTGGAGTTCCAGGATGTCACGGAGTCCTGCAGATCTAATGTTGGAAATGCAGGTTGACGAGGTGGAACCTTCAGCAGGTCTCTCCGATTGCATCGAAACAGTATTCCATCATCAGACTTCACAACGTAAGATCGTGGCGATACATGGCGGAGGACCGTCGCCATGTTAGACCAACCCCTAGCCGGGTGTCGCAACCTCACCGTGTCATTGATTGCCAACGGATGCAGCACTTTTACCTGCCGGTCATAGTGCTGCTTTTGTACCTGATGTTGGTGATGCATCTCGTCCAGGACTGGCGAGTGATCGGGATTGGTGAAGTGTAATGCCGGTAGCATTGTCCGCACATCACGATTGAAGAGCATTTGAGCCGGTGACAGCCCAGAGCTCAAAGGCGATGAACGATATGACAAAAGGGCCAAGTGTATGTCGGACTTTGAGTCCGCAGCCTTGAGAAATAAGGAGAGGAGTTGAACACGTGGCTACAGGGATGGTGTAGGAGGGAGGGTTTTGGTTTCCTGGATAATTGGGGCTCATTCTGGGGTAGGTGGGACCTCTACAAACAGGATGGTCTTCACCTGAACCAGAGGGGTACCAATATCCTGGGGGGGAGATTTGCTAGTGCTCTTCGGGGGGGTTTAAACTAATTCAGCAGGGGGATGGGAACCTAAATTGTAGTCCCAGTGTACAGGATGTTGAGAGTAGTGAGGTCAGGGATAGGGTTAAAAGTTCGAAAGAGGGCACCGGCAAGCAGGACGCTGGTTTGAAGTGTGTCTACTTCAACGCCAGGAGCATCCGGAATAAGGTGGGTGAGCTTGCAGCATGGGTTGGTACCTGGGATCTCGATGTTGTGGCGATTTCGGAGACATGGGTAGAGCAGGGACAGGAATGGTTGTTGCAGGTTCCAGGATTTAGATGTTTCTGTAAGAACAGAGAAGATGGTAAAAGAGGGGGGTGTGGCATTGTTAACCAAGGAAAGTATTACGGCGGTAGAAAGGACGCTTGAGGACTCGTCTACTGAGGTAGTATGGGCCGAGGTTAGGAACAGTAGAGGAGAGGTCACCCTGTTGGGAGTTGTCTATAGGCCTCCGAATAGTTCCAGAGATGTAGAGGAAAGGATTGCAAAGATGATTCTCGACAGGAGCGAGAGTAACAGGGTAGTTGTTATGGGGGACTTTAACTTTCCAAATATTGACTGGAAATACTATAGTTCGAGTACTATAGATGGGTCAGTTTTTGTGCAGTGTGTGCAGGAGGGTTTTCTGACACAGTATGTAGACAGGCCAACAAGGGGCGAGGCCACATTGGATTTTGTATTAGGTAATGAACCCGGCCAGGTGTTAGATTTAGATGTAGGTGAGCACTTTGGTGATAGTGATCACAACTCGGTTATGTTTACTTTAGCAATAGGCAGGGATAGGTATATACCGCAAGGCAAGAATTATAGCTGGGGGAAAGGCAATTATGATGTATTCGGCAAGATTTAGGATGTATAGGATGGGGAAGGAAACTGCAGGGGATGGGTACGTACAATCGAAATGTGGAGCTTTTTCAAGGAACAGCTACTGCGTGTCCTTGATAAGTATGTACCTGTCAGGCAGGGAGGAAGTTGTCGAGCAAGGGAACCGTGGTTTACTAAGGAAGTTGAAGCACTTGTCAAGAGGAAGAAGAAGGCTTATGTTAGGATGAGACATGAAGGCTCAGTTAGGGCACTTGAGAGTTACAAGTTAGCCAGGAAGGACCTAAAGGGAGAGTTAAGAAGAGCGAGGAGAGGACACGAAAAGTCATTGGTGGATAGGATCAAGGAAAACTCTAAGGCTTTCTATAGGTATATCAGGAACAAAAGAATGACTCGAGTAAGATTAGGGCCAATCAAGGATAGTAGTGGAAAGTTGTGTGTGGAATCAGAGGAGATAGGGGAAGCGTTAAATGGATATTTTTCGTCAGTGTTTACACTGGAGAAAGACAATGTTGTCGAGGAGAACACTCAGGTTCAGTCGACCAGGCTAGATGGAATTGAGGTTCAAAAGGAGGAGGTGTTAGCAATTTTGGAAAAAGTCAAAATAGATATGTCCCCTGGCCAGATGGGATTTATCCTAGGATTCTCTGGGAAGCCAGGGAGGAGATTGCAGAGCCTTTGTCCTTGATCTTTATGTTGTCTTTGTCGACAGGAATAGTGCCGGAAGACAGCAAATGTTGTCCCCTTGTTCAAGAAGGGGAGTAGAGACAACCCTGGTAATTATAGACCTGTAGCCTTACTTCGGTTGTGGGTAAAATGTTGGAAAAGGTTATAAGAGATAGGGTTTATTATCATCTTGAAAAGAACAAGTTGATTGGCGATAGTCAACACGGTTTTGTGAAGGGTAGGTCATGCCTCACAAACCTTATTGAGTTTTTTGAGAAGGTGACCAAACAGGTGGATCAGGGTAAAGCTGTTGATGTGGTGTATATGGATTTCAGTAAGGCGTTTGATAAGGTTCCCCACGGTAGGCTGTTGCAGAAAATAAGGAAGTATGGAATTGAAGGTGATTTAGCGGTTTGGATCAGTAATTGGCTAGCTGAAAGAAGACAGAGGGTGGTGGTTGATGGCAAATGTTCATCCTGGAGTTCAGTTACTAGTGGTGTACCGCAAGGATCTGTTTTGGGGCCACTGCTGTTTGTCATTTTTATAAATGACCTGGAAGAGGGTGTAGAAGGATGGGTTAGTAAATTTGCAGATGACACGAAGATCGGTGGAGTTGTGGATAGTGCTGAAGGATGTTATAGGATACAGAGGGACATAGATAAGCTGCAGAGCTGGGCTGAGAGGTGGCAGATGGAGTTTAATGCGGAAAAGTGTGAGGTGGTTCACTTTGGAAGGAGTAACAGGAATGCAGAGTACTGGGCTAATGGCAAGATTCTTGGTAGTGTAGATGAACAGAGAGATCTCGGCATCCAGGTACATAAATCCCTGAAAGTTGCCAGCCAGGTTAATAGGGCTGTTAAGAAGGCATATGGTGTGCTAGCCTTTATAAGCAGGGGGATTGAGTTTCGGAACCACATGGTCATGCTGCAGCTGTACATAACTCTGTTGCGGCCGCACCTGGAGTACTGCGTGCAGTTCTGGTCACCACATTATAGGAAGGATGTGGAAGCTTTGGAAAGGGTTCAGAGGAGATTTACTAGGATGTTGCCTGGTATGGAGGGAAGGTCTAACGAGGAAAGGCTCAGGGAATTGAGGTTGTTTTCGTTAGAGAGGAGAAGGCTGAGAGGTGACTTAATAGAGACATATAAGATAGTCAGAGGGTTAGATAGGGTGGACAGTGAGAGTCTTTTTCCTCGGATGGTGATGACCAACACGAGGGGACATAGCTTTAAATTGAGGGGTGATAGATATAGGACAGATATCAGAGGCAGTTTCTTTGCTCAGAGAGTAGTAGGGGTGTGGAACGCCCTGCCTGCAACAGTAGTAGACTCGCCAACTTTAAGGGCATTTAAGTGGTCACTGGATAGACATATGGATGAAAATGGAAAGTGTAGGTCAGATAGGCTTCAGATGGTTTCACAGGTCGGCGCAACATCGAGGGCCGAAGGGCCCGTACTGCGCTGTAGTGTTCTATGTTCTATGATCAGTTGTTTAATAATGTGGACACCTTTCTCCTCCCTGCCATTCGATTGAGGAAAGTGTGGACTCGACGTCACATGCTTGAAGTTGTACTGTTGTGCGAATTCCAACCACTCCCAGCTAGCAAAGGAAGGACCATTCGGACATGACCGTCTGTGGGATGCCATGCCTGGAGAAGGTTTCTTTGCAGGCTTTGATAACTGATGCCGATGTGAGATCCGGGAGTTTCAGTACTTCCGGAAAGTTGGAGTAATAATCGATGAGAAGAACATAGTGTCGACCCATGGAGTGAAACAAGTCTATGCCAACTTTGTCCCACGGTGACGTAGCCATCTCATGCTGCTGCAGTGGCTCCTTGCATTGTGCCGGTCGATGTTTTTGAAATGCCCGCATGGCCGCTTTGGCGATGTCCTCCTTGATGCAGCTGAAGGCCTGGCGCGCCTCAGCTGACAGGGGAAATCGTGTGGCCTTAAAGAGTGGGCGGGCTTTGTCCGCATATTGAGGGACCCACTGGGCGTAGTATGAAAAGAACCCCAAGCACCGTTTGAGGGCCTTGGGGCAATGAGGGAGGGGGAGTCCGGGTCTGGGCCCAGGACTCCGTTCTCCACGACGTAGCCGCGGATGGCCAGTCTGTTTGTGCGGAAAACGCATTTCTCCTTGTTATAAGTGAGGTTTAATTTCTGTGCCGTTTGGAGAAAACGGTGGAGGTTGGCGTCGTGGTCCTGCTGGTCATCGCCGTAGATGGTAACATTGTCCAGATACGGAAACGTGGCCCGCAGCCCGTACTGATCCACCATTCGGTCCATTGTTCGTTGGAACACCGAAACCCCGTTAATGACGCCGAAGGGGACCCGGAGGAAATGGAAGAGGCGGCCATCGGCCTCGAACGCCGTGTAGTGGCGGTCCTCCGGGCGGATTGGGAGATGGTGGTATGCAGACTTCAGATCCACCGTGGAAAATAGCCGATATTGGGCGATCTGATTAACCATGTCTGCAATTCTGGGGAGGGGATACGCGTCTAGGAGCGTAAAGCGATTTATGGTCTGACTATAGTTGACGACCATGCAAAATTTTTCCCCGGTCTTTTTTTAAAAAATAATTTTTATTGGAATTTTTTACAGAAAATATAAAAATATAACAACAAGTAATAATATGCAACTAACTACCCCATAACACCCACAAATCCCCCCAAACCGTAACGTCACATGTATCACACTCCCCCCCACCCCCCCAGCAAGAAAAATTAAATAAATCAAATTTAAATAAAATAAACAAACATAGTCATCGTCCCCCCCCCACCCACCCCCACCCACCCCCCCCACCCCCCCACCCACCCCCCCCACCCACCCCCCCACCCACCCCCCCACCCCCCCACCCCACCACCCCCCCCCACCCCCCACCCCCCCCACCCCCCACCCCCCCCACCCCCCACCCCCCCCACCCCCCACCCCCCCCACCCCCCACCCCCCCACCCCCCACCCCCCCGGGTTGCTGCTGCTACTGTCCCAGTACCCTATCGTTGAGCCAGAAAGTCGAGGAAAGGTTGCCACCACTTAAAGAACCCTTGCACCGATCCTCTCAGGGCGAATTTAACCTTCTCAAGCTTAATGAAGCCCGCCATGTCATTGATCCAGGTCTCCACGCTTGGGGACCTCGCGTCCTTCCATTGTAGCAAAATCCTTCGCCGGGCTACTAGGGACGCAAAGGCCAACACACTGGCCTCTTTCGCCTCCTGCACTCCCGGCTCTACCGCAACCCCAAAGATCGCGAGACCCTGGATCCCACCACCCTTGACACCGTCTTCGCCACCCCCTTTCAGAACTCCTCCAATGCCGGGCATGCCCAGAACATATGGGCATGGCTCGCTGGACTCCCCGAGCACCTGACACACCTATCTTCACCCCCAAAGAACCTACTCATCCTCGTCCCAGTCATGTGGGCCCTATGCAGCACCTTGAATTGAATGAGGCTAAGCCGCGCACACGAGGAGGAAGAATTTACCCTCTCCAGGGCATCAGCCCATGTCCCGTCTTCGATCTGTTCCCCCAGTTCCCCCTCCCACTTCGTTTTCAGCTCCTCTACTGATGCCTCTTCCACCTCCTGCATAAGCTTGTAGATATCGGATATCTTCCCCTCCCCGACCCAGACCCCCGAAAGCACCCTGTCACTCACCCCCCCTCGCGGGGAGCGCAGGGAATCCCTCCACCTGCCGTCTAGCAAATGCCTTTACCTGCAGATATCTAAACATGTTTCCCGGAGGGAGCCCAAATTTCTCCTCCAACTCCCCCAGGCTCGCAAACCTTCCGTCGATAAACAGGTCCCTCAGCTGTCTAATGCCCGCTCTGTACCATCCCTGAAATCTCCCATCCATGTTCCCCGGGACAAACCTATGGTTCCCCCTTAACGGAGCCTCCATCGAGCCCCCCACTTCTCCCCCATGTCGCCTCCACTGCCCCCAAATCTTGAGGGTAGCCGCCACCACCGGACTCGTGGTATACCTCGTGGGAGGGAGCGGCCACGGCGCCGTTACCAGGGCCCCCAGGCTTGTATCCCCACAGGACGCTCTCTCCATCCATTTCCATGCTGCCCCCTCCCCCTCCATCACCCACTTACGCACCATCGACACGTTGGCCGCCCAGTAGTACCCCGAGAGGTTGGGCAACGCCAGCCCCCCCCATCTCTACCCCGCTCCAAGAAGAACCTCTTCACCCTCGGGGTGCCATGCGCCCAAACAAATCCCATGATGCTGCTGGTCACCCTTTTAAAAAAGGCCCTAGGGATAAAGATGGGCAAGCACTGGAAGATGAACAAGAACCTCGGGAGAACCGTCATTATGACGGATTGCACTCTGCCCGCCAGCGATAGCGGCGCCATGTCCCACCTTTTAAATTCCTCCTCCATCTGTTCCACTAGTCTGGTGAAGTTAAGCTTATGAAGAGCCCCCCAACTCCTGGCCACCTGCACCCCCAGGAACCTGAAACTCTTCACTGCCCTCCTGAAAGGGAGCCTCCCAATGCCCTCCTCTTGATCTCCCGGGTGCACTACAAATACCTTGCTCTTTCCTAAATTTAGCTTATATCCCGAGAAGCCCCCAAATTCCGCTAACAGCTCCATCACCCCCGGCATTCCCCCCTCTGTGTCCGCCACATATAACAGCAGGTCGTCCGCATACAGCGATACCCGGTGCTCCTCCCCCCCCCCCCCCCCCCCCCGCACCAGACCCCTCCATTTCAGTGACTCCCTCAACGCCATGGCCAGTGGTTCAATCGCCAGTGCAAAGAGCAGGGGGGACAGGGGACACCCCTGCCTGGTCCCACGATAAAGCCTAAAATACTCCGATCTCCTTCCATTTGTGACTACACTCGCCATCGGCGCCGCGTAAAGCAGCCTCACCCATTTGATGAATCCCTCCCCAAATCCAAACCTCTCCAGCACCTCGCACAGGTACCCCCACTCAACTCTATCAAACGCTTTCTCTGCGTCCAGCGCCACCACTATCTCCGCCTCCCCCTCCACTGCTGGAATCATGATAACATTGAGCAGTCTCCGTACATTCGTGTTGAGCTGCCGCCCCTTGACAAATCCTGCCTGATCTTCGTGAATTACCTCTGGCACACAATCCTCTATCCTGGTAGCCAGGATCTCCGCCAGCAACTTAGCGTCTACGTTAAGGAGCGAGATAGGCCTATATGATCCGCACTGCAAGGGGTCCTTATCCCGTTTTAGGATCAAAGAGATCAGTGCCCGCGAGGGGCAAAGCCCCCCCCTCCCATGCCTCATTGAAGATTCGCACCAACAGGGGACCCACCAGGTCCGCATATTTTTTGTAAAATTCCGCCGGGAACCCGTCCGGCCCCGGGGCATTACCTGACTGCATTTGTCCGATCCCCCTGACTAGCTCCTCCAACTCTATCGGCGCCCCCAGCCCCTCTACCAGCCTCTCTTGAACCCTTGGGAAACATAGCCTGTTCATGAAGCTCTCCATCCCCCCTCTCCCCATCGGAGGTTCCGACCGGTACAATCCCTCGTAAAAGTCCCTAAAAACCCCGTTTACTTCTGTCCCCTTCTGCACTACATTTCCACCCCCATCCTTCACTCCACCAATTTCCCTAGCCGCATCTCGCCTACGGAGCTGATGCACCAACATCCTGCTCGCCTTCTCTCCATACTCATATACTGCGCCCTGCGCCCTCCTCCACTGTGTCTCCGCCTTTCTGGTGGTCAATAAGTCAAAATTGGCCTGCACACTGCGCCGTTCTCCCAGCAACCCTTCCTCCGGTGCCTCCGCATATCTCCTGTCCACCTCCAGGAGCTCTCCCACCAGTCTCTCCCTCTCCTTCCTCTCCCTCCTTTCCCTGTGGGCCCGGATGGAGATCAGCTCCCCCCGGATCACTGCTTTCAGAGCCTCCCAGACCATCCACACCTGGACCTCCCCCGTATCATTGGTATCCAGATACCCCTCAATGCTTCTCCGAACCCTCTTACACACCTCCTCCTCCACCAGCAGCCCCACATCCAGGCGCCAGAGCGCGCGCTGGTCCCGTGCCTCTCCCATCTCCAGATCAACCCAGTGCGGGGCATGGTCTGAAATCGCTATGGCCGAGTACTCGGCATCCTGCACCCTCGGAATCAATCCCCTGTTCAGGACAAAAAAGTCTATCAGGGAATAAACCCTATGGACGTGAGAGAAAAAGGAATACTCCCACGCTCTCGGTTTCCCAAACCTCCAGGGATCCACCCCTCCCATCTGGTCCATGTATCCCCTCAGCACTTTGGCCGCCGCCGGTCTCCTACCCGTCCTTGAACTGGACCGGTCCAGTGTGGGATCCAGCACTGTGTTAAAGTCTCCCCCCATGATCAGGCCCCCTGCCTCCAGGTCCGGAATGCGGCCCAACAATCGCCTCATGAAGCCAGCATCATCCCAATTCGGGGCATATACGTTCACCAGCACCACCTTCTCTCCCTGCAGCCTACCCTTCACCATGAATATATCTGCCCTCCTTGGCGACGCCGTCTCAAACGCCACCCTCTTCCCCACCAGAATCGCCACCCCCCCCCCGGTTCTTCGCGTCCAATCCTGAATGATAAACCTGCCCCACCCACCCCTTCCTCAGACGAACCTAGTCCGCCACCTTCAGGTGGGTCTCCTGGATCATGGCCACGTCCGCCTTCAACCCCCTTAGATGGGAAAACACCCTGGTTCTCTTAACCGGCCTGTTCAGCCCCCTCACGTTCCAGGTAATCAGCCGGATCAGAGGGCAACCCGCCCCCCTCCCCCGCCGACTAGCCATAGCTTGGCAGATGTTCGCCCCAGGCCAGCACACCCCGCTCGACCCGTTCCCCATGGCGATAACGCCTCTCCTCTTCCCCCCGGCCCCCATCGGCTCCTTCCTAGTCGTTCCAGCAGCAACCCGGTCCCCCCCCCCCAAGGCTAGGACCCCTCCTAGCCGCGACGCACCCTCCATGGTACTTCCGTGAGTCAGCTGACTTCTGCTGACCCCGGCAGCTCCCGCCAAAACCTATCCCCTCCCGGCATGGGGTCATCCCTCTCTTGCCACACCTCCTTGGCATTGCTGCAGCGCGGGAAAGAAGACCTGTAGAGGCCCTGCCCCCACCGCAAGCTCCACCCCCCCCTGCCCCGCAGCGCGGGAAACCAGAGGAAAGCCCGTGCTTTCACACTGCCACACCCCACCCTTCTGACGCAGTTCCCCAAAATCCAGTTTCACCTCAATCCCCAGCCCCGTACAGAAGAGAACATATAAAACACAAACCCCCAACACTCCCCACCTAACCCACAACCATTCCCAACAAACAAACCCACCCGTAAACAGAGCAAACAGAAAACCAGCATACATAACACACATGTCGAAGTTATAAAAGTTGAAACAGTTGAAACAAAACAGCCACAGCGGAAACAACGACGGCCAAAGTATGTCCCCAGTACTCGTTTTACTCGCACGTCCATAAAGTATATTCCAGGATAGATTTCTTTGTACTAAGCAGGGACTGTATGGGGGAGGTAAAGAACACGGAATACTCAGCAATTACCATTTCAGACCATGCCCCGCATTGGGTGGACCTGCAGTTCGGGGGAGCGAGCTATCAACGCCCGCAATGGAGGCTAGATGTGGGACTGCTGTCGGAGGAGGGGATCTGCGAGAGGCTTCGGAGATGTATGCAAAATTACCTGCAGGTGAATGACACGGGGGAGGTCTCAGCGGCGACACTGTGGGAGGCGCTAAAGGCAGTAGTGCGGGGGGAGCTGATTTCAATTGGGGCCCACAGAGCCAAGGCAGACCGGGCAGAGATGGATAGATTGGTCAGGGAAATGGGTCGGATAGATGAAGAGCACGCGGAGTCCCCGGGGGAGGTTTTACTCAGGGAGAGGCAGAGACTACAGGCGGAACTGGGGGCTCTATCCACGAGCAGGGCCGTGGAACAGCTTAGGAAGGCAAGGGGAGTGGTGTACGAGCATGGGGAAAAGGCTAGCAGACTGTTAGCGCAGCAACTCAGGAGGAGGGAGGCGGCCAGGGAAATAGGTAGAGTGAGAGACGGGGGGGGGGGGGGGGGGGGGCGCAAAGTGGAGGACCCGGCAGAATTGAATAAGGTATTCCGGGACTTCTATCGTAAGATGTATACTTCGGAGCCGCCGGAAGAACCGGAGGGGATGAAAAGGTTTCTGGACAGGTTAACATTCCCAACAGTAGGTGGGGGGCGAGTGGAAGAGCTGGGGGCCCCGATTAGAGTAGAGGAGGTATTGGGGGGCCTAAAGGCCATGCAGTCGGGGAAGTCCCCGGGGCCGGATGGATACCCAGTAGAGTTTTATAGGAAGTTCTCTGAGCTGGTGGGCCCGGTCTTGGCGAGGGTTTTCAATGAGACAAGGGACAGAGGGACCCTGCCGCCGACAATGTCACAAGCCACCATATCACTGATATTGAAGCGGGGTAAAGACCCGGAGGCGTGCGGGTCCTACAGGCCAATCTCCCTGATTAATGTAGATGCCAAGCTCCTGGCAAAGGTACTGGCGGGTAGAATGGAGGACTGTGTACCGGAGGTGATTGGGGAGGATCAAACGGGGTTCGTGAAAGGTAGGCAGCTGGCGGCCAATCTGAGGAGATTGCTCAATGTGATAATGATGCCCCCGGCGGGTAGGGAGGTGGAGGTAGTGGTGGCAATGGACGCCGAGAAGGCCTTTGACCGGGTGGAGTGGGACTATCTATGGGAGGTGCTCGGACGGTTTGGGTTCGGGGAGGGATTGGTGGATTGGATCAAACTATTATATCAGGCCCCGAGGGCCAGGGTCAGGACCAACAGAGAAGTGTCGGAGTATTTTAGGTTGTACCGAGGGACCAGGCAGGGCTGCCCGCTCTCCCCGCTGCTGTTTGCGCTGGCCATAGAGCCGCTGGCGATTGCGCTGAGAGCCGCAGAGGGTTGGAAGGGGATGGTGAGGGGCGGGGTTGAACACAGGGTTTCTCTTTATGCAGACAACCTGCTCCTGTATGTGTCGGACCCAGTGGCCGGGATGGGAACTATACTGGGAATGCTGAGGAAGTTCGGCCAGTTCTCAGGATACAAATTAAATACGGTCAAGAGTGAAATGTTTGTGGTCCAGGCAAGGGGCCAGGAGAACAGATTGAGAGGGCTACCGTTTAGGCTGGTTGAGGAAAATTTCCGGTATTTGGGAATCCAGGTGGCACGAGACTGGGGCAGGTTGCATAAGTTAAATTTGGCCAGGGTGGTGGAGCAAATGAAGGGAGAGTTTCGGAGATGGGATGCACTCCCGCTGTCGCTGGCAGGGAGGGTGCAGACTGTAAAGATGACAATCCTCCCTTGATTTTTGTTTATTTTTCAGTGCCTCCCGATCTTTATCCCACAGTCCTTCTTCAAAAGAGTTAACAGGATGATCATGAGCTTTGTCTGGGCGGGAAAATCCCCGCGGGTGAAGAAGGCGATGTTGGAGAGGAACCGCAGCGAGGGAGGGCTGGCTTTGCCGAGTCTGATCAATTATTACTGGGCGGCAAACATCGCTATGATAAGGAAGTGGATGGTGGGTACGGGGTCTATTTGGGAGCGGGTGGAGGCGGCTTCGTGCAGGGGCTCCAGCTTGGCAGCCCTGGTCACGGCTCCTCTACCGCTGCCGCCGGCCAAGTACACCACCAGCCCGGTAGTGGTGGCGACCCTGCGGATATGGGGCCAGTGGAGGAGGCATGTGGGGGAGATGGGGGCGTCTGTCTGGGCGCCAATCTGCGACAACCATCGGTTTGCCCCCGGGAGTATGGATGGGGGGTTCCGAGTATGGCGGCGGGCGGGGGCGGGAAGGGTGGGTGATATGTTCCTGGAAGGGAGCTTTGCGAGTTTGAGGAGCTTGGAGGAGAAATTTGGGATGGTAAGGGGAAATGATTTTAGATACCTACAGTTGCGGGACTTTGTTCGTAGACAGGTCCCATCTTTCCCACGCCTCCCGCCAATGGGGATCCTCGACAGAATAGTCTCTAGGAGGGAAGAAGGGGAGGGTAGAGTCTCGGGTATATATAAGGTGCTCATGAGGGAGGAAGGGTCCCAGACAGAGGAACTGAAACTTAAATGGGAGGAGGAGCTAGGCGGGGAAATGGAGGATGGGCTGTGGGCAGAGGCCCTGAGTAGGGTAAATTCGACTGCGACATGTGCTAGGCTCGGGCTGATTCAATTTGAGGTCATTCACCGGGCCCATATGACGGTGGCTCGGATGAGCAAATTCTTCGGAATAGAGGACAAATGCGCTAGGTGCGCGGGAGGACCAGCGAACCACGTGCACATGTTTTGGGCATGCCCAAAGCTGAGGGGGTACTGGGAGGGATTTGCGGGGGTCATGTCCCGGGTGCTAAAAACAAGGGTGGTGATGAGTCCAGGGGTGGCAATTTTTGGGGTTTCGGAGGACCCGGGGGTCCAGGGGGAGAAAGAGGCCGATGTGTTGGCCTTTGCTTCCCTGATAGCCCGGCGACGAATATTATTGGCGTGGAGGGACTCAAAGCCCCCGAAGACTGAGTGGTGGCTTGCGGACATGTCGTGTTTCCTGGGTATGGAGAAAATTAAGTTCGCCTTGAGGGGATCTGTGCAGGGGTTCGCCCGGAGGTGGCAACCATTTATTGACTTCTTTGCGGGAGAGTGAGCGTCAGCAGGGGGTGGGGGTGGGGGGTAGAGTAGAGTAGGAGGGAAATATGGCGGGTAGTACCGGTGGGAGAGGAGCGGGCTTGTGCAATATGTTATGATTGAAGTATTGAAAGTACATGGATGTTTGCACATTTTTGCCTTTTTTGCTTTCTTTCTGATGATGTCTGTAACTGTTTAGAAAGCCAAAAACTACCTCAATAAAATTGTTTATTATAAAAAAAAGTATGTCCCCAGGCCCTAGTTTGGGTCCAGCTTCTCCGCCTGTACAAAGGCCCACGCCTCCTCCGGGAACTCGAAGTAGTGGTGCCGGTCCTTGTATGTCACCCACAGGTGCGCAGGCTGCAGCATTCCAAACCTGACCTGCTTGGCATGAAGCACCGCCTTCGTCCGGTTGGACCCGGCCCGCCGCTTAGCCACCTCCGCACTCCAGTCCTGGCAGATCCTCACTACCGAATTCTCCCATTTACTGCTCCTCTCTTTCTTGGCCCAGCGCAGCACACACTCCCGGTCACTGAAACGGTGGAACTGCACCAGCACCGCCCTCGGGGGCTCACCTGCCTTGGGCCTCCTGGCCGTCACTCTGTGCGCTCCCTCGAGCTTCAGGGGCAAATGGAAGGACCCCGCTCCTGTGGTGATCACAAGTTAACTAGATGCAATACAACTGAGCAAACACTAGAGGGGGCACGGGAGAGCCATATAAATAGACGGGGACAGGAAGTGAGGACACACTTCACGGAGGGCAGAACTTGGAGCAGGACACACACACGCCAGCTAGGAGCACTGAAGGAAGCCGTAGGTAACAGCTCTGAAGAGAGAACGAATTCACAATAAAGCATCTTCTCCACATTTGAGACTACGAGCTTTATTAAGACACGAGGAACAACACATGGTACCCAGGAGTGGCTTCAGACGCTTACTACAGGACAACTCAGTGGCAGACACAGAAAGAACAAAATGGCATGGAAATCTCCTACTGGACATTCGACTTGGGAAGACATCGCTGATGGGAGGATGTGCCTTCGATTCCCACTTCAGCTGGACACGACTGGAAATGTAAGAAGTGTCTGGAAAAGATTTAAACAATGGTTCGATTTCGGTATCATAGCATATGATGCAGCAGCAGCCTCAGACAACATTAAAATAGCAATTCTCATCGAAGGACATGAAGCTACGAAAGTTTATAATGGATTTAAATACTCAAAAGGTGAAGACAGAAACAGCTTACAAACGATACTAAACAAATTTGAAGAGTACTGTAAGGAATTTGCACAGCAAGGCATGCTCAGAGGCCAAACTGCACAGAGACTGAGTGATGCAAAACTAAAAAAATCACGAAAAGGACAAGAAATCGCGAATGAAAAGTACAGATCAAAAAGAAGAAATAACAAGAATTTCTCACAAAGCCAAAACGCTGAAACCCTGTCCAGATCGGGAAGAGAAGGTAACTTACAACTTTTAGAAATCCAGTCCTGGTGGGAAAGAAAAATCGATGAAATCCGCGAAAAAATGGCGTCGGAGCACATTTTGCAGTCTCCGGTAAGCAAAGAACTACAAATCGCGTCTGCGCATGCGCAGTCAAAAAAAGTCTTGGTCGCGGATCGTCATGCGCATGCGCAAGCCGAGCATGCGCAATGGACACAACCGCACAGGGAAGGAAAGCCGATTTGCGCATGCGCAATTCATTCCTACGCATGACGTCTGAGCATCCCGACCACGCCCACTTGAAAGGGAAATGCCCGAAAATTGAAAATAAGACACTTAAAGTGGTAAACACAAATTTTCTTGCCTCAGAACACAGAAAAACGCCTGAACTTAAACCAACAGTTAAAAACAACTTGCACAACACCCTGAAAAAAGCAGTCTGCACCACCCAAAGTGAAGAGAACAAAAAGAATTCCGAAACAACAAAAGATGATTTGTTTTTCGAAGATTACCTCTCAGACATGGCTGAGTCAGTCGGATATGCTTATCACAGCATCAGCGACACGGTCGCAAAGTTCAACACGAATCAACTCGTGGTAGAAGAATCCAACCAGGATGATTTGGTTTTCGAAGAATACTACTCAGACATAGCTGAGTCAGTCGGATATGCTGATCACAGCATCAGCGACACGGTCGCAAAGTTCAACACGAATCAACTCGTGGTAGAAGAAGCCAACGAAGATGAAATGGGTTTCAAAGAATACTACTCAGACATGGAGGAGTTATTTGGACATGCTGATCACAGCATCAGCGACACCGTTGCAAAGCTCAACACGACTCTACTCATGGTAGATGAATCCAACACCATGATGCCATGGCAGCTCGTCGATACATTGGATGACAGCAATACCCTAGACGAAGACGACGCCACACAGAGAGCACAGGAAGACTCCACAGAGCGAGCGATGACAGGCTCCACAGTGCGAGTGATGAAAGACTCCAAAAGGGATGCAAGCAAACACTCCCTGGCGAACACCATGCATGAACAAGACCATGCAGGTAAACCCGCTGTATCTGAGCAACCGCAAGCAGACTATGAAAGTCTACCAAGCTCACAGGAACAAGAAGAAGACAACGTACATCTAACCACTGACACCATGCATGCACAAGACCATGAAGGTCAACCTGCCGTATCTGAGCAACCACAAGCAGACTATGAAAGTCTACCAAGCTCACATGAACGAGAAGAAGACAATGTACCTCTACCCACTGCATGCGAAAACAGTGACAAGGTGATCACACTCGACGTACAGGATCACAGTGAGACTGACAGTTCTCAGCTTGTCTGTACAGAAGCACAGAGTCGGGCCACCCAACAGTCCAGAGAGACGATGCCGAAAGAAAACATGCAGATTCTGACTCCAGAAGAGGAGCACCTGGAGTCCAGGGAGACCAAGCCAAAAGAAACCATGCAGATTTTGACTCCAGAAGAGGAGCACCTGGAGTCCAGTGAGACAACATCAACAGAAATCATGAAGATTTCAACTCCAGAAGCGGAGCACCAAGAGTCCGGAGACACCACGTCAACTGAAATCATGCAGATTTGGACTCCAGAAGAGGAGCGCCAGAAGTCCACAGACACCACGTCAATTGTAATCATGGAGGTTTTGACTCCAGAAGAGGAGCGCCAAGAATCCAGAGACACCGCGTCAAATGAAATCGAGAAGAATTTGACTCCGGAAGAGGAGCACCAAGAAAGCAAAGATGAGGAATCCAATTCTCCACACATGATTGATGTCACCTGCACCGATGCAACATCAGATCATTCGCACCACTCTCGAGACGAAATGCTCAATGACTCAAATTATCCACTCGGGACACGAATAGAGTATAACAAGAAAAACAAAAGTCAAAAGAAGCACAGCAGAAACGGGACAAACAACAGCAAGAACAAAAGCAACATGAAGCGCGACAAGACAAACAACAAAGTCAGGCACAAAGATAGCGACAACGACAGAGACAGAAACAACAAGAACGGCAACGTAAACAACAAAGTCAGGAACAAAGATAGCGACAACACCAAAGACAGAAACGACAAAAACAGCAACACGAACGGCAACGAAAACAACAAAGTCAGGAACAACGACAGTGCCAACACCAAAAACAGGAATGACAGAAACAACAGCAATGAAACAACGACTTGTACACAATGGTACTACTCGGCACATGAAGGACAATGCCACAGCACACTGCAAAACGATGACAAGACTACAAACATGTCATGGGATGACAACGAATCGCACAAACTCACGTCTGCTCCAGAACGAGCAAGCACACCAGCATCCAAGGCGGATGAGACAATAAATCAATACCACAAGCACAGAAAAAAGTTCATGCCAGTCAACATCAGTGAGGTGACCATGCAAACACCTCGGGATGATGCATTGGGTACTTAAAATAACAAGGAACACCAACAACATTCACAGCGGACTTGCAATATCAATATCACCACGTCATCAACAACAAAAAGAAAAAAAGCTCTGAACAAATTCATCAAGTTTGGACTCATAAATGTTTTTATTAAGATTGGACATATAAATACATTGGCTTTGTAAAATATGCAATAGCACCATCACCTGTATAGATACGCATATCATAAGTAACTGTTTTCTATAATTTTCTTTAACGATGTACAGCAAATATGTAAAGAGAAAAAGGGGGATGTGGTGATCGTAGATTGACTAGATACAAAACAACTGAGCAAACACCAGAGGGAGAGCTATAAATACACCGGGACAGGTTGTACAATTTTCTTTAACGATGTACAGAAAATATGTAAAGAGAAAAAGGGGGATGTGGTGATCACAAGTTAACTAGATGCAATACAACTGAGCAAACACTAGAGGGGGCACGGGAGAGCCATATAAATAGACGGGGACAGGAAGTGAGGACACACTTCACGGAGGGCAGAACTTGGAGCAGGACACACACACGCCAGCTAGGAGCACTGAAGGAAGCCGTAGGTAACAGCTCTGAAGAGAGAACGAATTCACAATAAAGCATCTTCTCCACATTTGAGACTACGAGCTTTATTAAGACACGAGTAACAACACAGCTCCCATCAACGAGCTCAGCATCGTGGTCACATACGCCGGGAGAGCCGACCCTTCCAGCCCCTCCGCCAGGCCCAGAATCCTCAAATTCTTTCGCCTCGTGCGAACATCCAGCTCCTCCAAGCGGTCCTGCCACTTTTTGTGAAGTGCCTCGTGCAGCTCCACTTTCCCCACGAGGACCACGGCCTCCTCCTCCCTTTCAACGGCCTGCCGCTGCAACTCCCGAATAGACTCCTCCTGGGCCGCCTGGGTCCCAAGCAGCTTGGTCGTAGTTGCATTCATGGAGTCCAGCAGCTCAACCTTCAGCTCAGCAAAACAACGTAGGAGCGAGGCCTGTTGCTCCTGCGCCCACTTCCACCAGTCCTCGGGTGTTGCGCAGGCCGCCATTTTGTTTTCCTTCCCCCGTTTTTTTTGGGGGAGTTGCTGCAGCTTCTTTCTTCGTCCCACTCCGGGTGAGCACCATATAGTGTGGGGCAAGTTCTTGCAGGCACCTTCCCCCACCGGGTAAAAACAGCGCCGTTTGGGGCCCTCGAAACGGCCCAAAAGTCCCTAAATAGCGGGAGCTGCCGAACGTGCGGCTTAGCTCTGCATAGCCGCAACCGGAAGTCTAATTTTCCCCCGGTCTTGACGACCACCACCTGAGCTCTCCAGAGACTATTACTGGCCTCTATGATCCCCTCACTGAGCAGCCGTCGGACCTCCGATCGGATAAAGACCCTATCCTGTAGGCTGTATCGCCTGCTGCGAGTAGCTACTGGTTTGCAATCTGGAGTGAGATTGGCGAAGAGAGGAGAGGGGGAGATGTGCAGCGTGGCGAGGCTGCAGATAGTGAGTGGGGGCAGGGGCCCGCCGAAGCTGAGGGTGAGGCTCTTGAGGTTGCACTGGAAATCCAGGCCTAATAAGAGTGGCGCGCAGAGGTCGGGCAGGACATAAAGTTTAAATTTCGAATAACTAGCGCCTCGAATTGTGAGCGTAGCGACGGTGCGTCCTTGGATTTGGACTGAGTGGGAGCACGAAGCGAGGGCCATAGTTTGGCTCACAGGAAAAATAGGAAGCAAACAGCATCTTACCAGCTCTGGGTGTATAAAGCTCTCGGTGCTCCCGGAGTCAAAGAGGCATGGCGTGCTGTACCCGTTGATCTGGACCTCCGCCATCGAACTTCGTAGGTGCTTGGGGCGGGATTGATCTAGGGTTGAGTTGTGGGCCGCGTGATGGGTGCCCGGGGAAGTCGTAGTCTTCCGAGTGGGCGTCCGGTCAAGTAGATGCCGGTACGTTCTGGCGAGCTTGATGCAGGATCACTGCGCTGAGTTGCGGGCCGCGTGATGAGTGCCCGGGGAAGTCGTAGTCTTCTGATGAGCTATCTGAGCATGGAGATGCAGATGGGGCCCGTGGATCGCACGTGGTGAGCGGCGAGGAAGATGGTGTCCAAGATGGCGGCCCTCATGAGTCGCACGTGTTGGCCGCATGGTGGGTGTTTGCCAAGATGGCGGCCAAGATGGATCTCACATGGCAGGAGGGGGCGGAGTCGGGGCATAGGCCGCAGCGTTTCGAGCCCTGCGGGCCCGCTGGTGCTGGGAGCGATTTGTTCTCTCTACTTGGGAGTTAGAAACTGGGGCCCTTTTCGCGAGGCACACTCTGGCATAGTGGCCTTTCTTCCCACAGCTGCTGCAGGTCGCGGATCGGGCTGGGCAGTGCTGCCGCAGGTGCTGGGTTTGTCCACAGAAATGGCAGGCTGGGGCAACTGAGTAGCTGGCTGGGGCCGCAGAGTAACTGGCTTTGGCAGCGCGGTAGCTGGGGGGGCCGTGCGGCACAGGCCTGGGGGAGTTGTTGGTCGGGGGCCCACGATGAGGTTGCGGGGTCCGCGGGAAACGAGGTGAGGCTGCGGAAGGAGACTTCCATAGTGGAAGCAGCCTCCACAGTAGTATCTAAGTCCTGGGCCCCCTTTTCTAGCAGTCTTTGGCGCACATAGTTCGATCTAAGGCCCGCTACGAAAACGTCCCGCACAGCAAGCTCCCTATGTTCAGCCGCGGTAATGGCCTGATAATTACAGTCATTAGAGAGATTGTTCAGTTCACGTACAAACTCGGCTAGCGTTTCTGTAGGCCGCTGAAGGCGAGTCGTAAACACGTGGCGTGCATAAACCTCGTTAATGGGCCTAACGTACATTTTGTCCAATATCGCCAGCGCTGCGGTGTAAGAACCGGCTGGATTTAGCTGTGTGGAGATTCTGTGGCTTACCCTCGCGTGCAGTAGGCTGAGCTTTTGTTCCTCCGTTGTTTCAGCGGTGCTGGCTTCTGCCAGGTAGGCCTTAAAACATCTCAGCCAGTGGGAGAAAATTTCTTTAGCTTCTGCACCCTGCGGGTCGAGTTCTAGGCGTCCGGGCTTGAGGGCTGCTTCCATGATTTACTTCAACTGTTTCGTAAGTATATTAAATTGATGGAACCATCAATTCTACGGACACGTGCTTGTAGGATTAGAATAGCGGTTTTAATATACTTACAACAGAGCCAGCCTGTTCGCCGTTGAACTTTTGATGAACTGCCTGGCTGGCTCTGTGGCACGGATCTTTATACAGCAGCTCCAGGGGGAGGAGTTCTGGGCGGAGCCAAGGGGGGAGCCCAGTACAAACTCTCGAGTACTCCCAGAGCTACTCCCCCTGGTGGTCAGGTAGTGCAACTGCACTTACAATATCGGTGCGTATATACAATGGGAACAGAGTGACATTGGTAACTTATAATACCGTGTGAATCTCATTCACCACAATCACCATACGTAAACAAGTTATAAATGTCTACCGCCTGCCGGCCTGCTGTTGAGAGTAATAGTTCAATCTTTCTCTCGTCGGTGGCTGCATTTAGGTCCATAGCTGCCATGTATATCTGAAGCTGCTGTTTATACATTTTCCAGTTATTATTTAAATTACCGGTAGTTTTCAGCAACTCTGGAAGTGGCGTGTGATCCATCGCTTCAGTAGGTTGTTTGGAATCAAAAGGCTGCGAAGTCTTCCACAGTCGAGCGGCCGGCCCGTTGCTTTTGCTGGTTGCTTTGGTTCTTTCTGGTCTCTAACCTAATCTATCTAGTGCTGTTCCATTAAAGCCACTCCTGTCCCATGTTTTGTTACGATGTGGAGATGGTAATGAGTGCTACTCAACTCAGTTACAGTAGACGCTCTGGAAGGAGACGAGAAGTCGTCCAGAAGTTTGATAGAAGGTTTATTGAGCAACACAACTTAAATAACTGCGTGAGCTCTCACTTAAAGAACTGCACTTGTAAATGAGGTTACAACTTTTCTATGCTCTGCAACTAGGCCTGACCACACTAGCAGCCCTGAGCTAAATTTCTGTTCCTGTTCCCCTCACAGTCACATCAGCCAAAGAGGGGGGGAGGGCTGTCTGCATCTCACTTTTATACCCGCCAGTGCTGCCCCCTGGTGGTCTTTCCATTACCCATAAGCCCCTTCTGTACATACCCATGTAAGGATCACTAGAAAGAGAGGCTGGGGCACTAGATAGGGTGGACAGGAAGGAGGGAACAATAACCAGGCAGCATAGATTTAAGTAAGGGGCAGGAAGTTTAGAGGGGATGTGATGACAGACTTTTACACCCAGAAGCTGGTGGGAATCTGGAACTCGCTGCCTAAAAGAGTGGTTGAGGCGAGAACCCTCACAAAATTTAAGAAGCACTTGGATGAGCACCTGAAACTCCACAGCATTCAAGGCTACGGACCAAGTGCTGGAAAATGGGATTAGAATAGATAAGGGCATAATGACAGGATGGACTGAAGGGCCTTTCTGTGCTGTAGAACCCGATACCTCAATGACACTGCTTTGACACATGGTGAGCTCAAGAAAAATCATCTAAGTGTGTTGTAACCTGTGGAGTAGTGGAACCAGAGACAGAGGGCGAGATTCTCCCAAATCGGGAGAAATCGTGAGGCTGGCGTCAAAAACGGGCGGGTTTGACGCCAGCCTCCCCCTCCCCGACCGGGAACCGATTCTGGTCCCCGGTCGGGGCTAGCATGCCGCGGCCGTGAACTCCGGCATCGCGGGCTTAACGAATTTTGTTAAGCCCGCTTGCCAGAGTTTGCGACGGCTGACGCATCACATGACGTCAGCCGCGCATGCGCGGATTGGAAGACTCCAACCCGCGCATGTGCAGATGACGTCATCGCGCTTTTGCGCGAACCCCGCGCATGCGCGGGCCGGGATGCCCTTCAGCCGCCCCGCGAATGGATACAGCTGTGCGGCGGAAGGACAAAGAGTGCGCGGGGTAAGTACCCGCTGCCCGCGATCGGTGCCCACCGATCGCGGGCCCATGGCACCCTTGGCACGGCCGTGGTACTGCCGTGCCAATCGGTGCCATGGTTCCCAAGATCCCAACTTTACGGCCGTTTTTACGAACGGTCAGACCAGGTGTGTTTGACGTTCCTAAAAACGGTCGTAAAGGGCTTGGACTTCGGCCCATCGGCCAGCTGAGAATCGCTGCTCGCCGTACAAAAACGGCGGGCAGCGATTCGTGTCGGGAGGTGGGCGTGGGGGGCAGAGAATAGCGGGAGGGCGTCAGGCTAGCGTGGCCGTAAAAATGTACGACCCCCGCTATTCTCCGCACCGTCGTGAGTGCGGAGAATCGCCCCCAGAGAGTTCACACCTAGCTCGCAAACAGGGGGCGCGATTCTCCCGAGTTACGAAAAATCGGGAAGCTGGCGTCAAAAACGGGCGCGTTTCACGCCAGCCTCCGCCCCCCCGACCGGGATCCGATTCTGCTCCCCGGTCGGGGCTAGCATCGTGCGGCCGAACTCCGGCATCGCGGGTTTAACAAATAAGCCCGCTAGCCAAAGTTAGCGACGGCTGACGCGTCAGATGACGTCAGCCGCGCATGCGCGGATTGGACGACTCGAACCCGCGTATGCGCGGATGACGTCATCACGCATATGCGTGAAACCCGCGCATGCGCGGGCCGGTATGCCCCTCAGCCGCCCCGCGACGGCCTTTCCAAAGAGATTTGGATGGATATCAGAATCGCGAATATTTGAAGGACTGCGCGGAAAGGGGCAGTGGGACTGGCAGAGTTGCCCCCGCAGAGGACTGGCATGGAGGTGAGGGGCTGAATGGGACTGGCAGAGCTGCCCCTGCAGAGGACTGGCATGGAGGTGAGGGGCTGAATGGGACTGGCAGAGCTGCCCCAGCAGAGGACTGGCATGGAGGTGAGGGGCTGAATGGCTTCCTGTTCTGACTGGCAGAGCTGCCCCTGCAGAGGACTGGCATGGAGGCGAGGGGCTGAATGGCTTCCTGTTCTGACTGGCAGATCTGCCCCTGCAGAGGACTGGCATGGAGGCGAGGGGCTGAATGGCTTCCTGTTCTGACTGGCAGATCTGCCCCCGCAGAGGACTGGCATGGAGGCGGGGGGCTGAATGGCTTCCTGTTCTGACTGGCAGATCTGCCCCCGCAGAGGACTGGCATGGAGGTGAGGGGCTGAATGGCTTCCTGTACTGTCGCCACTTCTATTTTGAGTTCACGAGTTTCTTCTTTGCTGTGGTTTTTGCTCTGATTTCCGTTTCCTGCCCTCTCTGTGCCTGTTCTGCAAGCTGAAATTCTGCTGAGACTCGCCTGTGTCCCGGGACTCAGCGAGAGGGCGAGACCGTAACTCCACGACTTAATCGGTGAAACAAAAATGACTGATATAGGGAAGGTAAATGACTGATATAGGGAAGGTAAATGACTGATATAGGGAGGGGATCTGTTAAAATCAATTACATTTCCATCAAATATAATCCTGTCTTTACATTCTTGCTGGTTGGATTTAGCTACCTTGTAAGATGACCACGGACTAATTTTTGAACGATTGTTTTTCTGAATCATTGGTCAAATGGCTGTTGTAAGGATGGGACTCTATCTTTGGGAGTTTACGGTCACAGACAGGTGGTCCAGGAGTGTGTGAGAGCGTGAGTGTGAGTGTTTGTGTGTGTGTGTGTGTCTCTCAGTATATGTATGTGTGAGAGAGAGAGGGCTAGATTCTCCCAAAATGGGGCTATGTCCCCACTCCAGCGTAAAAGCGTGGGCGTTTCACTCTGAAGATTCCTGCAGAAAAGATGAGCTGATTCACTGAGTGCAGGGAGCTAGCAGTGACCCAGAGTGATTCACGTAGCTTTAGCTGCGTATACGAGCCCCCGTACTTCCGGTTTGGAGTCCGCGTATGCACACGCCGGCGGCCTCCAGTGGACGTGCAGAGCATCATGGCGGACTCGGACCGCGGAGGCAGATTAAAAATGTAGACCCCCACCCCCGATCGGCCGTGCGGCTGAAGATCCGACCGCGCCGATCTATCGCCCTGAACCCTATAAGGCACCCCCCTTGGCGTACTATCCCCCCCCCCTCCCCAACCAGGGCAGCCGTGGTCTGAATCCGCAGCCGCCACGTGAGCATCCCGATCGGCGATAGGTGGTTAGTTCCACGCCGTCGGGAACTCGGCCGGTCGGGAGCGGAGGATCGCTGAGCTGGCCTCTGACAATGGGCCCCCAGCCGCGCGGAGTACTCCGCGAACACACCGATTCTCGGGCCCCGGAGATCGCCGGACCGGCGCCACGCCCGATTTCAGCTCAAAATTGGATCGTCTGCCCCCTCGCCGAACACGATTTCAGCGCGGGGCTGCGGAGAATCCAGCCCGAGTGTGTGAGAGAGAGTGTTTGTGAGAGTGAGCGTGTGTGTGTGTGTCTCTGTGGCTGCGGAGAATCCAGCCCGAGTGTGTGAGAGAGAGTGTTTGTGAGAGTGAGCGTGTGTGTGTGTGTCACTGTGGCTGCGGAGAATCCAGCCCGAGTGTGTGAGAGAGAGTGTGAGAGTGAGCGTGTGTGTGTGTGTCACTGTGGCTGCGGAGAATCCAGCCCGAGTGTGTGAGAGAGAGTGTGAGAGTGAGCGTGTGTGTGTGTGTCACTGTGGCTGCGGAGAATCCAGCCCGAGTGTGTGAGAGAGAGTGTTTGTGAGAGTGAGCGTGTGTGTGTGTGTCACTGTGGCTGCGGAGAATCCAGCCCGAGTGTGTGAGAGAGAGTGTGAGAGTGAGCGTGTGTGTGTGTGTCACTGTGGCTGCGGAGAATCCAGCCCGAGTGTGTGAGAGAGCGAGTGTTTGTGAGAGTGAGCGTGTGTGTGTGTGTCTCTGTGGCTGCGGAGAATCCAGCCCGAGTGTGTGAGAGAGAGTGTTTGTGAGAGTGAGCGTGTGTGTGTGTGTCACTGTGGCTGCGGAGAATCCAGCCCGAGTGTGTGAGAGAGAGTGTGAGAGTGAGCGTGTGTGTGTGTGTCTCTGTGGCTGCGGAGAATCCAGCCCGAGTGTGTGAGAGAGAGTGTGAGAGTGAGCGTGTGTGTGTGTGTCACTGTGGCTGCGGAGAATCCAGCCCGAGTGTGTGAGAGAGAGTGTGAGAGTGAGCGTGTGTGTGTGTGTCACTGTGGCTGCGGAGAATCCAGCCCGAGTGTGTGAGAGAGAGTGTTTGTGAGAGTGAGCGTGTGTGTGTGTGTCACTGTGGCTGCGGAGAATCCAGCCCGAGTGTGTGAGAGAGAGAGTGAGAGTGAGCGTGTGTGTGTGTGTCACTGTGGCTGCGGAGAATCCAGCCCGAGTGTGTGAGAGAGAGTGTTTGTGAGAGTGAGCGTGTGTGTGTGTGTCTCTGTGGCTGCGGAGAATCCAGCCCGAGTGTGTGAGAGAGAGTGTTTGTGAGAGTGAGCGTGTGTGTGTGTGTCACTGTGGCTGCGGAGAATCCAGCCCGAGTGTGTGAGAGAGAGAGTGAGAGTGAGCGTGTGTGTGTGTGTCACTGTGGCTGCGGAGAATCCAGCCCGAGTGTGTGAGAGAGAGTGTTTGTGAGAGTGAGCGTGTGTGTGTGTGTCACTGTGGCTGCGGAGAATCCAGCCCGAGTGTGTGAGAGAGAGTGTTTGTGAGAGTGAGCGTGTGTGTGTGTGTCTCTGTGTGTGTGTGTCTCTGTGTGAGTGTGTGAGAGAGAGTGTTTGTGAGAGTGAGCGTGTGTGTGTGTGTCTCTGTGGCTGCGGAGAATCCAGCCCGAGTGTGTGAGAGAGAGAGTGAGAGTGAGCGTGTGTGTGTGTGTCTCTGTGGCTGCGGAGAATCCAGCCCGAGTGTGTGAGAGAGAGTGTGAGAGTGAGCGTGTGTGTGTGTGTCTCTGTGGCTGCGGAGAATCCAGCCCGAGTGTGTGAGAGAGAGTGTTTGTGAGAGTGAGCGTGTGTGTGTGTGTCTCTGTGGCTGCGGAGAATCCAGCCCGAGTGTGTGAGAGAGAGTGAGAGTGAGCGTGTGTGTGTGTGTCTCTGTGTGTGTGTGTCTCTGTGTGAGTGTGTCTCTGTGTGAGTGTGTGTCTGTGTCAGTGTGTCTCTGTGTGAGAGAGTGAGTGTGAGTGTGTCTCTGTGTGAGTGTGTGTGAAAGAGTGCGCGTGTGTGTCTCTGAGCATGTGTGAGTGTGCGTGCTGTGCCTATATATATGTGTTGTGTGTTTATGTGAGTATGTTTGTGTGTGCGTCTATCATAGAATTTACAGTGCAGAAGGAGGCCATTTGGCCCATCGAGTCTGCACTGGCAGTTGGAAAGAGCCCCCAACCCAAGCCCACACCCCCAACCTATCCCCATAACCCAGTAACCCCACCCAACACTAAGGGCAATTTTGGACACTAAGGGCAATTTAGCACGGTCAATCCACCTAACCTGCACATCTTTGGACTGTGGGAGGAAACCGGAGCTCCCGGAGGAAACCCACACACACACGGGGAGAATGTGCAGACTCCGCACAAACAGTGACCCAGCCGGGAATCGAACCTGAGACCCTGGAGCTGTGAAGCAATTGTGCTATCGAAGGGTCAGTACTGAGGGAAGACTGCTCTGTTGGAGGGTCGGACTGAGAGAGTGCTGCACTGTCAGAGGGTCAGTACTGAGGGAGTGCTGTGTGTCTCTGTGTGAGTGTGTCTCTGTATGTGTGTACTTGAGCGTGTGTGTGTGAGTGTACGTCTGAGTGCATGTGTGAGTGTATGTGCAAGTGTATGTCTCTGTGAGTGTGAGAGTGTGTGAGTGTGTATGACTCCATGTGGTTGTGTGTGAATGAGCGTGTGTGAGTGAGTTGTCTGTTTATGTATGTGTGTCTGTGTGTGTCTCTCTGTGTAAGTGTGTGTGTCTCTGTAAGTTTGTTTGAGTCTGTGTGTGAGTAAGAGAGTATCTCTGTGTGCATCTCTGTGTTTGTGTGTGTGTGGATGCTTTATGCTGTGTTTGTGTGTGAGTTGTGTGTTTGTGTGAGTGTGCCTGTGCCTTTATCCATTAGAGTGTGTGAGTCTGTGTATGCACTGTGATGCACTATCAATTACGACGAGACGAGAGTAGAGAGTAATCGAGGCTTTATAACGCAGAGATGTGTTGCCTCCTATGGCTGCTTCCAAAATGGCTGCAGCTCGGTGAGCACACATATTTATACTCCACCTACTGGGTGGAGCCAGCAGGCAGGGATCTACCCCCGTACCTGTAGTACAGGAGCCTTACCGTCTTACTTCTCATACGTGTAATATATACAACAGTGGTGACTACCACATTCACCCCCTGTTAAAAAAGAGTCCAACGGGGGTGGTGGAAACTATTTACATCTATGCGAGCATTTTTAAAGTGTACAGTTCGGGGAACAATTCACAAATTTAGCCGGTCGGGTGCCTTGATTCTCCGTTGTGAGTATCGCAGTCCAGCTGGCAATGCAGGCGGTGGCTTGGTCGCCTGTGACTCCGCGAGCGTGTAGTCCTCATTTTCATCCCCGGGTGGAACCAATGGGAGGACAGATTGTCCTGGAGTAGGGGCTGTGGTGAGGTGCGCTGGGGAGAGGATGGGTGGCGCCGGGGCAGTTGGGCGGGGGCGGGGGGGGGGGGGGGGAGGGAGACTGTCTTGGCGACCTTCCCGCAGTAGCCGCTGGACCTCCGACCTGATGAAGGTCCTGTCCTGGACGCTGTACCGTCTGCTCCTGGTGGCGACGGATTTGCAATCCGGGGTGAGGTTCGCAAACAGGGAAGGTGGGCGACCTTAAGGGTTGTGAGGCCGCAGACAGTAAGGGGTGGTAGGGGCCCGCCGAATTTTAGAGTTAGACTTTGGAGATTTCAGTGTAAGTCCAGGCCGAGTAGCAAGGCAGCGCAGAGGTTGGGGAGGATGTAGAGTCGGAAATTGCTGAACTCTACACCCTGGACGGTGAGGGTGACAATGCAGTGCCCCCAGATTTCCACGGAGTGGGATCCGGAGGCCAGGGAGATTCTTTGGGCAACGGGGTGTACCGCGAGGGAGCAGCGCCTTACCGTAGCGGGGTGGATGTAGCTCTCTGTGCTCCCGGAGTCAAGAAGGCCCATCGACTTTCACCGTCGTTGTCGCGGTTGCGAGGTGTGCGGCCAGGACTGGTCGAGTGTGATGGAGGTGAGCTGCGGCTGGTGTTGGTGGGCCCCGGGCTGGTCGGCGGCGGTTGCGGGCAATGAGCGGCCGATGAGGTACCTGACGAGCAGGGGTCCTGAGGCTCCGTCCAAAATTGCACGTGGCGGGCGGTGTTAAAAAATGCGGCGCCTACGGGCGGCATGAGGTCTGATGAGGGGAAGATGGCGGCACCCACGGACCGCACGTGGGTTGTGGGGACGAAAATGGCTGCGCCCACAGGTCGCACGTGGGGGTGCAGGAACAAAGGGGCTGGTTACAACAGTGATCGACCGGGCCTGGCACACCGCAGCGAAATGTCGTTTTATTCCCGCAGGCCTTGCAGAGTGCGCTCCGCACCGGGCAGCGCTGCCGGGGGTGGTTTGTCTGCCAGCAGAAATAGCATTTGGGTCCCCTGGAGTTGGCTGGCTGCTGCGTGGCGCTGGCTTGGGGGTGGCTGGAGGCGGTCGCTGGTGGGCGCCACGATGTCCAGGAGGGGGTCGCCGTGGGGTCGAGGGCGTTGGCTTGTACGTTATGGGAGGCTATCATTAGCGAGGTCGCGAGTTTCTTGATTGCCGCGAGGTTGAGCGCACCCCCTTCTACGAGGCGCTGGTGGATGTACGCCGACCCTATGCCCGTAACAAAAGCGTCCCTAATTAGGAGTTCGGAATGTTCAACGGCCGAAAGTGCCTGGCAATCGCAGTTCCTCACCAGGGCGAGCAGGGAACGCCAGAAATCGTCCAATGACTCATCAGGGAGTTGTTGCCGTGTGGACAGGAGGTGCCTGGCGTAGAGTTTGTTGGTCTGCTGGGTGTAGTTCTCTTTCAGAAGCGCCAAGGCCTCAGTGTAGTTGGGCGCGTCCCGGATAAGGGGAAAAATATCGCAGCTCAACCGTGTATACAGGATCTGGAGTTTCTGTGCTTCTGAGGGTGGTTCTGTCGCTGATCCGATGTAGGCTTCAAAGCAAGCTAGCCAGTGGTCGAAGGCCGACGTGGCGTTGTCTGCTTGAGGGTGCAGCTGCAGGCAATCTGGCTTGATGCGTAGGTCCGTCGCGGTAAAATCTCTGCGTAATAAATTGCTGCACTATCAATTACAACGAGACGAGAGTAGAGAGTAATCGAGGCTTTATTACGCAGAGATGTGTTGCCTCCGACAGCTGCTGCAGAAATGGCTGCAGCTCGGTGCGCAGACACATTTATACTCCGACTACTGGGCGGAGCCAGCAGGCAGGGATCTACCCCGTACCAGTAGTACAGGAGCCGAACCGTATTAAATTTCATATGTGCAATATATACAATAGTGGTGACTACCACACACTGCCAAGGGGTCAGTAGTGAGGGAGTGCTGCACTGTCAGAGGGTCAGTACTGAGGGAGTGCTGCACTGTCAGAGGGTCAGTACTGAGGGAGTGCTGTACTGTCAGAGGGTCAGTACTGAGGGAGTGCTGCACTGTCAGAGGGTCAGTACTGAGGGAGTGCTGAACTGTCAGAGGGTCAGTACTGAGGGAGTGCTGCACTCCCAGAGGGTCAGTACTGAGGGAGTGCTGCACTGTCAGAGGGTCAGTACTGAGGGAGCGCTGCACTGTCGGAGGGTCAGTACTGAGTGAGTGCTGCACTGTCGGAGGGTCAGTACTGAGGGAGTGCTGAACTGTCAGAGGGTCAGTACTGAGGGAGTGCTGTACTGTCAGAGGGTCAGTACTGAGGGAGTGCTGCACTGTCAGAGGGTCAGTACTGAGGGAGTGCTGAACTGTCAGAGGGTCAGTACTGAGGGAGTGCTGCACTCCCAGAGGGTCAGTACTGAGGGAGTGCTGCACTGTCAGAGGGTCAGTACTGAGGGAGCGCTGCACTGTCGGAGGGTCAGTACTGAGTGAGTGCTGCACTGTCGGAGGGTCAGTACTGAGGGAGTGCTGAACTGTCAGAGGGTCAGTACTGAGGGAGTGCTGCACTCCCAGAGGGTCAGTACTGAGGGAGTGCTGCACTGTCGGAGGGTCAGTACTGAGGGAGTGCTGAACTGTCGGAGGGTCAGTACTGAGTGAGTGCTGCACTGTCGGAGGGTCAGTACTGAGGGAGTGCTGAACTGTCGGAGGGTCAGTACTGAGTGAGTGCTGCACTGTCGGAGGGTCAGTACTGAGGGAGTGCTGAACTGTCAGAGGGTCAGTGCTGAGGGAGTGCTGCACTCCCAGAGGGTCAGTACTGCGGAAGTACTGCATTGTTGGAGGATCAGTATTGAGGGATTCCTGTATTCTAAGAGAGAAGTTTCCTTCGATCACAACACACTCAACAAGAGAAGGATTGAATACCGGCTTGTCTAATTGTTTCAGATAAACTTCCAGGAGATAAAGGATGCCTTGGATAAAATCAAAGGAATCGATGTCTTGACAAAACGGATCGCTGTTTTGGAGGAAGAGGTGGCTGCTCTAAAGAAATGTAAATGGAAAAATACAACATCTCCGGGCTTTACGCTTGGTGGGTTGGGAGGGGGAAGGGGAAATGTGATGGGGTTTGGGCCAAGGCGCAGGCCAGGGACATGTGTGAACACTGTCCTGATTTCCCCGTGTCCAAAGTGTGGACACTGTTCCGCTTTCCCCGTGCCCAAAGTGTGAACACTGTCCTGGTTTCCACATTCCCAAAGTGTGAACACTGTCCCAGTTTCCCTGTGCCCAAAGTGTGAACACTGCCCCGGTTTCCCCATGCCCAAAGTGTGAACACTGTCCCGGTTTCCCCGTGACCTGAGTGTGAACACTGTCCCGGGATTCCCACTGCCCCGAGTGTGAACACTGTCCCGGTTTCCACGTACCCAAAGTGTGAACACTGTCCCGGTTTCCCCGTGCCCAAAGTGTGAACACTGTCCCGGTTTCCCTGTGCCCCGAGTGTGAACACTGTCCCGGTTTCCCCGTGCCCAAAGTGTGAACACTGTCCCGGGATTCCCCCTGCCCCGAGTGTGAACACTGTCCCGGTTTCCCCGTGCCCAAAGTGTGAATACTGTCCCGGTTTCCCCATGACCTGAATGTGAACACTGTCCCGGAATTCCCCCTGCCCCGAGTGTGAACACTGTCCCGGTTTCCCCGTGCCCAAAGTGTGTACACTGTCCTGGTTTCCCCGTGCCCAAAGTGTGAACACTGTCCAGGTTTCCCTGTGCCCCGAGTGTGAACACTGTCCCGGTTTCCCCGTGCCCAAAGTGTGAACACTGCCCCGGTTTCCCTGTGCCCCGAGTGTGAGCACTGTCCCGGTTTCCCCGTGCCCAAAGTGTGAATACTGTCCCGGGTTTCCCCGTGCCCCGAGTGTGAACACTGTCCCGGTTTCCCCGTGCCCAAAGTGTGAACACTGTCCCGGTTTCCCCGTGCCCAAAGTGTGAACACTGTCCCGGTTTCCCCATGCCCAAAATGTGAACACTGTCCCGGTTTCCCCGTGCCCAAAGTGTGAACACTGTCCCGGTTTCCCCGTGCCCAAAGTGTGAACACTGTACCTGTTTCCCAGTGGCCCGAGTGTGAACAAAGTCCTGGTTTCCACGTTCCCAAAGTGTGAACACAGTACCGGTTTCCCCGAGTGTGTACACAGTCCCGGTTTCCGCGAGTGTGAACACTGTCCCGGTTTCCCCCTGTCCAAAGTGTGAACACTGTCCCGGATTCCCCGAGTGTGAACACTGTCCCGGGTGTCCCCGTGCCCAAAGTGTGACACTGTGACTGGTTTCCCCGTGCCCAAAGTGTGAACACTGTCCCGGTTTCCCCGTGCCCCGAGTGTGAACACTATCCCGGTTTCCCCGTGCCCAAAGTGTGAACACTGTCCCGGTTTCCCCGTGCCCCGAGTGTGAACACTATCCCGGTTTCCCCGTGCCCAAAGTGTGAACAGTGTCCCGGTTTGCCCGTGCCCAAAGTGTGAACACTGTCCCAGTTTCCCAGTGCCCCAAGTGTGAACACTGTCCCTGTTTCCCCGTGCCCAAAGTGTGAACACTGTCCCGGTTTCCCCTGCCCAAAGTGTGAACACTGTCCTGCTTTCCCCGTGCCCCGAGTGTGAACACTGTCCCAGTTTCCGCGTGCCCCGTGTGTGAACACTGTCCCGGTTTCCCCATGTGCAAAGTGTGAACACTGTCCCGGTTTCCCCATGACCAAAGTGTGAACACTGTCCCGGTTTCCCCGTGACCAAAGTGTGAACACTGTCCCGGTTTCCCCGTGCCCAAAGCGTGAACACTGTCCCGGTTTCCCCGTGCCCCGAGTGTGAACACTGTCCCGGTCTCCCCGTGCCCCGAGTGTGAACACTGTCCCGGTTTTCCCGTGCCCAAAGTGTGAACACTGTCCTGCTTTCCCCGTGCCCAAAGTGTGAACAGTGTCCCGGTTTCCCCGTGCCCAAAGTGTGAACACTGTCCCGGTTTCCCCGTGCCCCAAGTGTGAACACTGTCCCGGTTTCACCGTGCCCAAAGTGTGAACACTGTCCCGGTTTCCCCGTGCCCAAAGTGTGAACACTGTCCTGCTTTCCCCGTGCCCAAAGTGTGAACACTGTCCCGGTTTCCCCGTGCCCAAAGTGTGAACACTGTCCCGGTTTCCCTGTGCCCTGAGTGTGAACACTGTCCCGGTTTCCCCATGCCCAAAGTGTGAACACTGTCCCGGTTTCCCCGTGACCTGAGTGTGAACACTGTCCCGGGATTCCCCGTGCCCTGAGTGTGAACACTGTCCCGGTTTCCCCGTGCCCAAAGTGTGAACACTGTCTCGGTTTCCCTGTGCCCCGAGTGTGAACACTGTCCCGGTTTCCCCGTGCCCAAAGTGTGAACACTGTCCCGGTTTCCCCGTGCCCAAAGTGTGAACACTGTCCCGGTTTCCCTGTGCCCCGAGTGTGAACACTGTCCCGGCTTCCCCGTGCCCAAAGTGTGAACACTGTCCCGGTTTCCCCGTGCCCAAAGTGTGAACACTGTCCCGGTTTCCCCGTGCCCAAAGTGTGAACACTGTACCTGTTTCCCAGTGGCCCGAGTGTGAACAAAGTCCTGGTTTCCACGTTCCCAAAGTGTGAACACAGTACCGGTTTCCCCGAGTGTGTACACAGTCCCGGTTTCCGTGAGTGTGAACACTGACCCGGTTTCCCCGTGCCCAAAGTGTGAACACTGTCCCGGTTTCCCCGTGCCCAAAGTGTGAACACTGTCCTGCTTTCCCCGTGCCCAAAGTGTGAACACTGTCCCGGTTTCCCCGTGCCCCGAGTGTGAACACTGTCCCGGTTTCCCCGTGTCCAAAGTGTGAACACTGTCCCGGTTTCCCTGTGCCCAAAGTGTGAACACTGTCCCGGTTTCCCCGTACCCAAAGTGTGAACACTGTTACGGTTTCCCCGTGTCCAAAGTGTGAACACTGTCCCGGTTTCCCCGTGCCCAAAGTGTGAACAGTGTCCCGGTTTCCCCGTACCCAAAGTGCGAACACTGTCCCGGTTTCCCCGTGCCCAAAGTGTGAACACTGTCCCGGTTTCCCCGTACCCAAAGTGCGAACACTGTCCCGGTTTCCCCGTGCCCAAAGTGTGAATACTGTCCCGGTTTCCCCATGCTCAAAGTGTGAACACCGTCCCGGTTTCCCCGTGCCCCTGTGTGAACACTGTCCCGGTTTCCCCGTGCCCCTGTGTGAACACTGTCCCGGTTTCCCCGTGCCCCGAGTGTGAACACGATCGCGGTTTCCCCGTGCCCAAAGTGTGAACAGTGTCCCGGTTTCCCCGTCCCCAAAGTGTGAACACTGTCCCGGTTTCCCCGTGCCCAAAGTGTGAACACTGTCCCGGTTTCCCCATCCCCAAAGTGTGAACACTGTCCTGGGTTCCCCGTACCCAAAGTGTGAACACTGTCCTGCTTTCCCCGTGCCCAAAAAGTGAACACTGTCCTGCTTTCCCCGTGCCAAAAGTGTGAACACTGTCCCTCTTTCCCCGTGCCCCGAGTGTGAACACTGTCCCGGTTTCACCGTGCCCAAAGTGTGAACACTGTCCTGCTTTCCCCGTGCCCAAAGTGTGAACACTGTCCTGCTTTCCCCGTGCCCAAAGTGTGAACACTGTCCCTCTTTCCCCGTGCCCCGAGTGTGAACACTGTCCCGGTTTCCCCGTGCCCCGAGTGTGAACACTGTCCCGGTCTCCCCGTGCCCCGAGTGTGAACACTGTCCCGGTTTTCCCGTGCCCAAAGTGTGAACACTGTCCTGCTTTCCCCGTGCCCAAAGTGTGAACACTGTTCCGGTTTCCCCGTGCCCCGAGTGTGAACACTGTCCCGGTTTCCCCGTGTCCAATGTGTGAACACTGTCCCGGTTTCCCCGTGCCCAAAGTGTGAACACTGTCCCGGTTTCCCCGTGCCCAAAGTGCGAACACTGTCCCGGTTTCCCCGTGCCCAAAGTGTAAACACTGTCCCGGTTTCCCCGTGCCCAAAGTGTGAACACTGTCCCGGCTTCCGAGTGACCATAGGGTGAACACTGTCCCGGTTTCCCCGTGCCCAAAGTGCGAACACTGTCCCGGTTTCCCCGAGCCCAAAGTGCGAACACTGTCCCGGTTTCCCTGTGCCCAAAGTGTGAACACTGACCCGGGTTTCCCCGTGCCACGAGTGTGAACACTGTCCCGGTTTCCCCGAGTGTGAACACTGTCCCGGTTTCCCCGTGCCCCGAGTGTGAACACTGTCATGGTTTCCCCGTGCCCAAAGTGTGAACACTGTCCCGTTTTCCCCATGCCCAAAGTGTGAACACTGTCCTGGTTTCCCCGTGCCCAAAGTGTGAACACTGTCCCGGTTTCCCTCTGCCCAAAGTGTGAACACTGTCCCGGTTTCCCCGTGCCCCGAGTGTGAACACTGACCCGGTTTCCCCGTGCCCAAAGTGTGAACACTGTCCCGGTTTCCCTGTGCCCAAAGTGTGAACACTGTCCCTCTTTCCCCGTGCCCCGAGTGTGAACACTGACCCGGTTTCCCCCTGCCCCGAGTGTGAACACTGTCCTGGTTTCCCCATGCCCAAAGTTTGAACACTGACCCGGTTTTCCCGTGCCCAAAGTTTGAACACTGTCCCGGTTTCCCCGTGCCCAAAGTGTGAACACTGTCCCGGTTTCCCCATGTCCAAAGTGTGAACACTGTCCCGGTTTCCCCATGTCCAAAGTGTGAACACTGTCCCGGTTTCCCCGTGCCCAAAGTGTGAACACTGTCCCGGTTTCCCCGTGCCCAATGTGTGAACACTGTCCCGGTTTCCCCATGCCCAAAGTGTGAACACTGTCCTGTTTCCCCGTGCCCAAAGTGTGAACACTTTCCCGGTTTCCCCCGTGCCCCGAGTGTGAACACTGTCCCGGTTTCCCCGTGCCCAAAGTGTGAACACAGTCCCGGTTTCCCCGAGTGCGAACACTGTCCCGGTTTCCCCGTGCCCCGAATGTGAACACTGTCCCGGTTTCCCCGAGTGTGAACACTGTCACGGTTTCCCTGTGCCCAAAGTGTGAACACTGTCCCGTTTTCCCCATGCCCAAAGTGCGAACACTGTCCCGGTTTCCCCGAGTGTGAACACTGTCCCGGTTTCCCCGTGCCCCGAGTGTGAACACTGTCATGGTTTCCCCGTGCCCAAAGTGTGAACACTGTCCCGTTTTCCCCATACCCAAAGTGTGAACACTGTCCTGGTTTCCCCGTGCCCAAAGTGTGAACACTGTCCCGGTTTCCCTCTGCCCAAAGTGTGAACACTGTCCCGGTTTCCCCGTGCCCCGAGTGTGAACACTGACCCGGTTTCCCCGTGCCCAAAGTGTGAACACTGTCCCGGTTTCCCTGTGCCCAAAGTGTGAACACTGTCCCTCTTTCCCCGTGCCCCGAGTGTGAACACTGACCCGGTTTCCCCCTGCCCCGAGTGTGAACACTGTCCTGGTTTCCCCATGCCCAAAGTTTGAACACTGACCCGGTTTTCCCGTGCCCAAAGTTTGAACACTGTCCCGGTTTCCCCGTGCCCAAAGTGTGAACACTGTCCCGGTTTCCCCATGTCCAAAGTGTGAACACTGTCCCGGTTTCCCCATGTCCAAAGTGTGAACACTGTCCCGGTTTCCCCGTGCCCAAAGTGTGAACACTGTCCCGGTTTCCCCGTGCCCAATGTGTGAACACTGTCCCGGTTTCCCCATGCCCAAAGTGTGAACACTGTCCTGTTTCCCCGTGCCCAAAGTGTGAACACTTTCCCGGTTTCCCCGTGCCCCGAGTGTGAACACTGTCCCGGTTTCCCCGTGCCCAAAGTGTGAACACAGTCCCGGTTTCCCCGAGTGCGAACACTGTCCCGGTTTCCCCGTGCCCCGAATGTGAACACTGTCCCGGTTTCCCCGAGTGTGAACACTGTCACGGTTTCCCTGTGCCCAAAGTGTGAACACTGTCCCGTTTTCCCCATGCCCAAAGTGCGAACACTGTCCCGGTTTCCCCGAGTGTGAACACTGTCCCGGTTTCCCCGTGCCCCGAGTGTGAACACTGTCATGGTTTCCCCGTGCCCAAAGTGTGAACACTGTCCCGTTTTCCCCATGCCCAAAGTGTGAACACTGTCCTGGTTTCCCCGTGCCCAAAGTGTGAACACTGTCCCGGTTTCCCTCTGCCCAAAGTGTGAACACTGTCCCGGTTTCCCCGTGCCCCGAGTGTGAACACTGACCCGGTTTCCCCGTGCCCAAAGTGTGAACACTGTCCCGGTTTCCCTGTGCCCAAAGTGTGAACACTGTCCCTCTTTCCCCGTGCCCCGAGTGTGAACACTGACCCGGTTTCCCCCTGCCCCGAGTGTGAACACTTTCCTGGTTTCCCCATGCCCAAAGTTTGAACACTGACCCGGTTTTCCCCGTGCCCAAAGTGTGAACACTGTCCCTGCTTTCCCCGTGCCCAAAGTGTGAACACTGTCCTGGTTTCCCCATGCCCAAAGTTTGAACACTGTCCCGGTTTCCCCAGTGCCCCGAGTGTGAACACTGTCCCGGTTTCCCCGTGCCCAAAGTGTGAACACTGTCCCGGTTTCCCCGTGCCCAAAAGTGTGAACACTGTCCCGGCTTCCCCGTGCCCAAAGTGTGAACACTGTCCCAGTTTCCCCATGTCCAAAGTGTGAACACGTACCGGTTTCCCCGTGCCCGAGTAGTGAACACTGTCCCGGTTTCCCCCCGTGCCCAAAGTGTGACACGGTCCCGGTTTCCCTGTGCCCCGAGTGCTGAACACTGTACCGGGTTTCCCGTGTACCGTGCCCCCGAGTATGAGCACTGTTCCCGGTTTCCCCGTGCCCAAAGTGTGAACACTGTCCCGTTTCCCCGTGCTCCGAGCGTGAACACTGACCCGGTTTCCCCGTGCCCAAAGTAGTTTGAAACACTGTCCATGTTTCCCCGTGCCCCAAAGTGTGAACACTGTCCCGGTTTCCCCGTGCCCAAAGTGTGAATACTGTCCCGCCTTTCCCCGTGCCCAAAGTGTGAACACTGTCCCGGTTTCCCCGTGCCCAAAGTGTGAACACTGACCCGGTTTCCCCATGCCCAAAGTGTGAACACTGTCCCGGTTTCCCCGTGCCCAAAGTGTGAACACTGTCCCGGTTTCCCCGTGCCCAAAGTGTGAACACTGTCCTGCTTTCCCCGTGCCCAAAGTGTGAACACTCTCCCTCTTTCCCCGTGCCCCGAGTGTGAACACTGTCCCGGTTTCCCCGTGCCCCGAGTGTGAACACTGTCCTGCTTTCCCCCGTGCCCAAGTGTGAACACTGTCCCTCTTTCCCCGTGCCCCGAGTGTGTACACAGTCCCGGTTTCCGCGAGTGTGAAACACTGTCCCGGTTCTCCGAGTGTGAACACTGTCCCGGGTGTCCCCGTGCCCAAAGTGTGAACACTGTGACTGGTTTCCCCATGCCCAAAGTGTGAACACTGTCCCGGTTTCCCCGTGCCCCGAGTGTGAACACTGTCTCGGTTCCCCCGTGCCCCAAGTGTGAACACTGACCCGGTTTACTCGTGCCCAAAGTGTGAACAGTGTCCCGGTTTCCCCATGGCCAAAGTGTGAACACTGTCCCTCTTTCCCCGTGCCCCGAGTGTGAACACTGTCCCGGTTTCCCCGTGCCCCGAGTGTGAACACTGTCCCGGTTTCCCCGTGCCCCGAGTGTGAACACTGTCCCGGTTTCCCCGTGCCCAAAGTGTGAACACTGTCCGGTTTTCCCGTGCCCAAAGTGTGAACACTGTCCTGGTTTCCCCATGCCCAAAGTGTGAACACTGTCCTGGTTTCCCCGTGCCCAAAGTGTGAACACTGTCCTGGTTTCCCCATGCCCAAAGTGTGAACACTGTTCTGATTTCCCCGTGCCCCGAGTGTGAACACTGTCCTGGTTTCCCCATGCCCAAAGTTTGAACACTGTCCCGGTTTCCCCGTGCCCCGAGTGTGAACACTGTCCCGGTTTCCCCGTGCCCAAAGTGTGAACACTGTCCCGGTTTCCCCGTGCCCAAAGTGTGAACACTGTCCCGCCTTCCCCGTGCCCAAAGTGTGAACACTGTCCCGGTTTCCCCGTGCCCAAAGTGTGAACACTGACCCGGTTTCCCCGTGCCCAAAGTGTGAACACTGTCCCGGTTTCCCCGTGCCCAAAGTGTGAACACTGTCCCGGTTTCACCGTGCCCAAAGTGTGAACACTGTCCTGCTTTCCCCGTGCCCAAAGTGTGAACACTGTCCCTCTTTCCCCGTGCCCCGAGTGTGAACACTGTCCCGGTTTCCCCGTGCCCCGAGTGTGAACACTGTCCTGCTTTCCCCGTGCCCAAAGTGTGAACACTGTCCCTCTTTCCCCGTGCCCCGAGTGTGTACACAGTCCCGGTTTCCGCGAGTGTGAACACTGTCCCGGTTTCCCCGAGTGTGAACACTGTCCCGGGTGTCCCCGTGCCCAAAGTGTGAACACTGTGACTGGTTTCCCCATGCCCAAAGTGTGAATACTGTCCCGGTTTCCCCGTGCCCCGAGTGTGAACACTATCCCGGTTTCCCTGTGCCCAAAGTGTGAACATGTCCCGGTTTCCCCATGCCCAAAGTGTGAACACTGTCCCGGTTTCCCCATGCACCGAGTGTCAATACTGTCCTGGTTTCCCCGTGCCCAAAGTGTGAACACTGTCATGGATTCCCCATGCACCGAGTGTGAACACTGTCCTGGTTTCCCCGTGCCCAAAGTGCGAATACTGTCCCGGTTTCCCAGTGACCATAGTGTGAACACTGTCCCGGTTTCCCCATACCCAAAGTGCGAACACTGTCCCGGTTTCCCCATGCTCAAAGTGTGAACACTGGCCCGGTTTCCCCCTGCCCCGAGTGTGAACACTGTCCCGGTTTCCCCGTGCCCAAAGTGTGAACAGTGTCCCGGTTTCCCCGTGCCCAAAGTGTGAACACTGTCCCGGTTTCCCCGTGCCCCAAGTGTGAACACTGTCCCGGTTTCCCCGTGCCCAAAGTGTGAACACTGTCCCGGTTTCCCCGTGCCCAAAGTGTGAACACTGTCCTGCTTTCCCCGTGCCCAAAGTGTGAATACTGTCCTGGTTTCCCCGTGCCCCGAGTGTGAACACTGTCCCGGTTTCCCCGTGTCCAAAGTGTGAACGCTGTCCCGGTTTCCCTGTGCCCAAAGTGTGAACACTGTCCCGGTTTCCCCGTACCCAAAGTGTGAACACTGTCCCGGTTTCCCCATGTCCAAAGTGTGAACACTGTCCCGGTTTCCCCGTGCCCAAAGTGTGAACAGTGTCCCGGTTTCCCCGTACCCAAAGTGCGAACACTGTCCCGGTTTCCCCGTGCCCAAAGTGTGAATACTGTCCCGGTTTCCCCGTACCCAAAGTGCGAACACTGTCCCGGTTTCCCCGTGCCCAAAGTGTGAATACTGTCCCGGTTTCCCCATGCTCAAAGTGTGAACACCGTCCCGGTTTCCCCGTGCCCAAAGTGTGAACACTGTCCCGGTTTCCCCGTGCCCCTGTGTGAACACTGTCCCGGTTTCCCCGTGCCCCGAGTGTGAACACGATCCCGGTTTCCCCGTGCCCAAAGTGTGAACAGTGTCCCGGTTTCCCCGTCCCCAAAGTGTGAACACTGTCCCGGTTTCCCCGTGCCCAAAGTGTGAACACTGTCCCGGTTTCCCCATCCCCAAAGTGTGAACACTGTCCTGGTTTCCCCGTGCCCAAAGTGTGAACACTGTCCTGCTTTCCCCGTGCCCAAAGTGTGAACACTGTCCTGCTTTCCCCGTGCCCAAAGTGTGAACACTGTCCCTCTTTCCCCGTGCCCCGAGTGTGAACACTGTCCCGGTTTCCCCGTGCCCCGAGTGTGAACACTGTCCCGGTTTCCCCATGCCCCGAGTGTGAACACTGTCCCGGTTTTCCCGTGCCGAAAGTGTGAACCCTGTCCTGCTTTCCCCGTGCCCAAAGTGTGAACACTGTCCCGGGTTACCCTGTGCCCGGAGTGTGAACACTCTCCCGGGTTCCCCCGTGCCCGGAGTGTGAACACTGTCCCGGGTTACCCAGTGCCCGGAGTGTGAACACTGTCCGGGTTCCCCCGTGCCCCGAGTGTGAACACTGTCCCGGGTTACCCTGTGCCCGGAGTGTGAACACTGTGCCGGGTTACCCTGTGCCCGGAGTGTGAACACTCTCCCGGGTTACCCTGTGCCCGGAGTGTGAACACTGTCCGGGTTCCCCCGTGCCCCGAGTGTGAACACTGTCCCCGGTTACCCTGTGCCCGAGTGTGAACACTGTCCCGGGTTACCCCATGCTCAGAGTGTGAACTCTGTCCCGGGTTACCCTGTGCCCGGAGTGTGAACACTGTCCTGGTTTCCCCGTGCCCAGAGTGTGAACACTCTCCCGGATTACCCTGTGCCCGGAGTGTGAACTCTGTCCCGGGTTACCCTGTGCCCGGAGTGTGAACACTGTCCCGGGTTACCCCGTGCCCGGAGTGTGAACACTGTCCCGGTTTACCCGTGCCCGGAGTGTGAACACTGTCCCGGGTTACCCTGTGCCCGGAGTGTGAACACTGTCCCGGGTTACCCTGTGCCCGGAGTGTGAACACTGTCCCGGGTTACCCCGTGCCTGCAGTGTGAACACTGTCCCGGGTTACCCTGTGCCCGGAGTGTGAACACTGTCCTGGGTTACCCCGTGCCCGGAGTGTGAACACTCTCCCGGGTTACCCTGTGCCCGGAGTGTGAACACTGTCCCGGGTTACCCCGTGCCCGGAGTGTGAACACTATTCTGGGTTACCCCATGCCTGGAGTGTGAACACTGTCCCGGGTTTCCCCGTGCCCTGAGTGTGAACACTGTCCCGGGTTCCCCCGTGCCCGGAGTGTGAACACTGTCCCGGGTTACCCCGTGCCCGGAGTGTGAACACTCTCCCGGGTTACCCCGTGCCCGGAGTGTGAACACTGTCCCGGGTTACCCCGTGCTCGGAGTGTGAACACTCTCCCGGGTTACCCTGTGCCCGGAGTGTGAACACTGTCCCGGGTTACCCAGTGCCTGGAGTGTGAACACTGTCCCGGGTTACCCAGCGCCCGGAGTCTGAACACTCTCCCGGGTTACCCTGTGCCCGGAGTGTGAACACTCTCCCGGGTTACCCTGTGCCCGGAGTGTGAACACTGTCCCGGGTTACCCAGTGCCCGGAGTGTGAACACTGTCCCGGGTTACCCTGTGCCCGGAGTGTGAACACTGTCCCTGGTTACCCTGTGCCCGGAGTGTGAACACTGTCCCGGGTTACCCCGTGCCCGGAGTGTGAACACTATTCTGGGTTACCCCATGCCTGGAGTGTGTACACCAGGGGTGGGCAAACTACGGCCCGCAAGCCGCATGCGGCCCGACAAAGGTTTTTATGCGGCCCGCCAATGAGGTGCCCGGAATCATAACCGGCATTTTTGAAAAGCCGCCGGGGGAAGCCGCTGAAGTAAATGCGCTTATTCAATAAGTGCATTTACTTCAGCGGCTTTTCCCCGGCGGCTTTTTCAAAAATGCCGGTTATGATTCCGGACACCTCATTGGCGGGCCGCATAAAAACGCGCGTAGTGGGGTGGATGAGTGGGGCTGTCTCATTGGTCGGTTTAGTTGGGTGTGCGACCAATAGGAGTCCAGGTTACAAACAATAAGCCTTATTATTGTTTGTAACCTGGACTTCTATTGGTCGCACACCCAACTAAACCGACCAATAAGGCAGCCCCACTCATCCACCCCACTACGCGCGTTTTTATCGTTGACTCGGCTAGGCTGTGCTTCTGTCAGTGTTAAGGATCAGCACACGCAACTTGACACCTGATTTCAACAATCTGGTAAATGACTGCAGTCAGATGCATCATTCTCATTGACATTGTTCTGTTACTTACTGAGTTACTTTGTTTTTCAAATAAATGTGCTTTTTTTTCTTTGAAGACCTTTTATTTTGGCTATTTTAAATATTAATTATTTTACTTAATATACTATGTGGCCCTTTAAAATTGTGAATTTCTGAATGTGGCTCTTGCACGGAAAAGTTTGCCCACCCCTGGTGTACACTATCCTGGGTTACCCCGTGCCCGGGATGTGAACACTCTCCCAGCTTATCCCGTTCCCATGTTGGACTTGCTGTAGGGGACGAAGCCACCACCTCCGGTTCCTCTCTGGAGCGTCCGGGTGGCGAATGTAGGATGTTAACATTTCAGATTAGGTCCCCACTGTTACTTCGTCTAGCCCTGCAACCCTCCTGATCACTGTAATGCCCTCCAACCTCTACAACCCTCCAACCCTCTTTAGCGCTGTAACCTCCGCCAGCCTCGACAGCCTTCCCTTTCGCTGTAACCTCCTCCAGCCCCTACAACCCCCTATCTCTCTAACCTCCTCCGGCCCCGACATCCCTCCCTATCATGGTAATCACCGCCAGCTGCTACACCCCTCCCTATTGCTATAACCTCCTCAGCCCCTACAAAACACCCCATCGCAGTAATATCCTCCAGCCCCTACAACCCTCCATATTGTTGTAACCTCCTCCAGTTCCTACAACTCTCCGATCCCTTTACCTCCTCCAGCCCCTACAACACTCCCTATTGTTGAAACCTCCTCCAGTTCCTACAACTCTCTGATTACTGTACCTCCTCCGGCTACTACAACCCTCCCTGTCTCTGTAGCCTCGTCCAGCCCCTACAACCCTCCCTATTGTTGTAACCTCCTCCAGCTCCTACAAACCTCCCTCTCTGTAACCTCCTCCAGACCCTACAACCCTCCCTATTGTTGTAACCTCCTTCAGCTCCTACAACTCTCCGATCACTTTACCTCCTCCGGCTACTACAACCCTTCCTATCTCTGTAGCCTCGTCCAACTCCTACAACCCTCCCTATCTCTAACCTAGGGCGGCATGGTAGCACAGTGGTTAGCACTGTTGCTTCACAACTCCAGGGTCCCAGGTTCGAGTCCCGGCTGGGTCATTGTCTGTGCGGAGTCTGCACGTTCTCCTCGTGTCTGTGTGAGTTTCCTCCGGTTTTTCCGTTTCCTCCCACAGTCCAAAGATGTGCAGGTTAGGTGCATTGGCCATGATAAATTGCCCTTAGTATCCAAAAAGGTTAGGTGGGGTTACTGGGTTATGGGGATAGGGTGGAGGTGTGGGTTTAAGTAGGGTGCTCTTTCCAAGGGCCGGCGCAGACTCTAATGCGCCAAATTGCGGAACTGTAAATTCTATGATAACTCTATGATAACTTCTCCAGCCCCTACAACTCTCCTTCTCTCTGTAACCTCCTTTAGCCCCTACAACCCTCCCTATCGCTGTAACCTCCTCCAACCCCTACAACCCTCCCTATCTCTATAACAGCCTCCAGCCCTGACAACCCTCCCCATCTCTATAACAGCCTCCAACCCTGACAACCCTCCCTATCGCTGTAACCTCCTCCAACCCCTACAACCCTCCCTATCTCTATAACAGCCTCCAGCCCTGACAACCCTCCCCATCTCTATAACAGCCTCCAACCCTGACAACCCTCCCCATCTCTATAACAGCCTCCAGCCCCTACAACCCTCCCCATCTCTATAACAGCCACCAGCCCTGACAACCCTCCCCATCTCTGCAATCTCCTCCAGCCCTGACAACCCTCCCCATCTCTGTAACAGCCTCCAGCCCTGACAACCCTCCCCATCTCTGTAACAGCCTCCAACCCCTACAACCCTCCCCATCTATATAACAGCCTCCAACCCCTACAACCCTCCCCATCTCTATAACAGCCTCCAGCCCCTACAACTCTCCCCATCTCTGTAACCTCCTCCAGCCCTGCCAACCCCCCTTATCTCAGTAACCTCCTCCAGCCCTGCCAACCCCCCTTATCTCAGTAACCTCCTCCAGACCTGCCAACCCTCCCTATCTCAGTAACCTCCTCCAGCCCCTACAACCCCCCTTATCTCAGTAACCTCCTCCAGCCCCTACAACCCCCCTTATCTCAGTAACCTCCTCCAGCCCCTACAGCCCTCCCTATCTCTGTAACCTCCTCCAGCCCTGCCAGCCCTCCTTATCTCTGCAACCCCCTCCAGCACTGACAACCCCCCCTTATCTTAGTAACCTCCTCCAGACCTGCCAGCCCCCCTTATCTTAGTAACCTCCTCCAGCCCCTACAACCCCTCCTTATCTCAGTAACCTCCTCCAGTTTTGACAAATCTCCGAGATCTCTGCGCTCCCCCAATTCTGGCCTCTTGAGCATCCCCGCCGTTTCCCATCGCTCCGCCATTGGAGGCCGTGCCTTTTGCTGCCGGAGGGGGAGGAGGGGGGAATTGGGGTGGGGGTGGGGGGGCTAAGTTCTGTAAATGTGTTTCATAACTGTCCAGTCCCACCTCTGGATGTTTGTGATGTTGACGGTGCTATACAAATGCAAGTTTCTCCGGCCTGTATCCTGCATTCACCTCTCTCACTGTCACCTTGCTTTGTAGATGTGCCGAGCATCATTTTCCACGCAAATGTGTCCGACGGCAAGAACCCCAGGGCTCCGCAAAGATACGTCATTTACGACTCGGTCATTCTCAACAAAGGTTCCGCTTACTGTCCCCTTACTGGGGTTTTCAGTACCCCCGTGACTGGCACCTACTCCTTCACATACTCACTGATCGGGGGCACAACATCCAACAATACATCGGTTTACCTGATGAGAAACGGCTCAAGGCAGAGTTATATTCACAGTATCCTGGGCGGGGAACAAGCCCAGACAGGGTCCATGACAACAATACTCTCCCTCGACAAAGGTGACCAGGTGTGGGTGGAACTGGCCACTGGGATAGCCTGGAGTGGAACCGGGGCCATGTGCTTTGAAGGAGTTCTCCTGGAGGCCAAGTAGAATCGGGTGTGCAGGGCTGTGGCCCCAGCCAAAATCCGACCATTTCCTTGCTCTCAATCTGCGGGCAAAGTTCGCAAACCTCTCGATGGAGTTGGGGTAAGGTGGAGGGGTTCTAATGGAGTGAAGAAATTGGAGGGAAAGACTTCATCTTGACCCCCTCCTCTATCCCCAATCCATCAAAAGCCCCTCCCCATCCCCACTCCATCGCGAACCCTCCCCATTTTCACTCCATGGAGACCCCTCTCCCAGTCCGCAATCCATCGTGAACCCTCCCCATTTCCACTCCATGGAGACCCCTCTCCCAATCCCCACTCCATCGCGAACCCTCCCCATTTCCACTCCATGGAGACCCCTCTCCCAATCCCCACTCCATCGCGAACCCTCCCCATTTCCACTCCATGGAGACCCCTCTCCCAATCCCCACTCCATCGCGAACCCTCCCCATTTCCACTCCATGGAGACCCCTCTCCCAATCCCCACTCCATCGCGAACCCTCCCCATTTCCACTCCATGGAGACCCCTCTCCCAATCCCCCCCCCATCGCGAACCCTCCCCATTTCCACTCCATGGAGACCCCTCTCCCAATCCCCACTCCATCGCGAACCCTCCCCATTTCCACTCCATGGAGACCCCTCTCCCAATCCCCACTCCATCGCGAACCTTCCCCATTTCCATTCCATGGAGACCCCTCTCCCAATCCCCACTCCATCGCGAATCTTCCCCATTTCCACTCCATGGAGACCCCTCTCCCAATCCCCACTCCATCGAGACCCCCCCCCATTTCCACTCCATGGAGACCCCTCTCCCAACCCTACTCCATCAAGACCTCTCCCTATTCCCCACTCCATCGAGACCCACCTCCAAACCCCATTCAATCGAGGCACCTCCATCAACAAAGCTTTGACAAAGAGTAATCGGACTCAAAACGTTAGCTCTTTTCTCTCCCTACAGATGCTGCCAGACTTGCTTAGATTTTCCAGCATTTTCTCTTTCACCTCCACCAACCCTCACTCCATCAAGACCCCTCCCCCAGCCACCGCTCCATTGAGACCACTCCCCATCCCCCATTGGGGGGTGGGGGGGGGGGGGGTGGGGGGGGGGGGTGCTGCGGGGAGGGAATATCCTACAGACTGACCACCGTCTGAGTGAAGAAATTCCTCCTCATCTCCATCATGAAAGGAAGACCCCTCATAGTTCAACTGTTTCCCCTTGGTCAGACCCTCCCGCAAGAGGGGAGATCCACCACCATTGTCTAAACCAACATACTTGCCCACTCCCTCTGATATCAACTGAATTTATCCCACTCTCTCCCTCACTCCCCACACCCTTTAATATCCCATCCAGTCTAAACCCACTTTCCCCCCACTCCGCACACCCTTTAATATCCTACCCAGTCTAATCCCCCTCACTCCACACACCCTTTAATATCCCACCCAGTCTAATCCCCCTCACTCCACACACCCTTTAATATCCCACCCAGTCTAAACCCTATTTGCTTCCTGCGCTCCCTTCCGCCCTACACACCGGTTCACAGGAACGAAGCTCAGGAAGAACCATCCCAGGAGTCCACCCCCAGACCCGCACCGAACATCCTTCCACAGCCATCCGAAACGGCTGCAACACCGGTACTTCATCGGTCGCTACGCACAATTCGGGCGTCGGACCGACTGAACTTGTAGACCCGTCACCCCCGTCGGACTTGATTTTTTTTAACAGGGGGTGAATGTGGTGAATGTGTAACCACTATAATTCACACTGTACATTACCATGTCCCTGTGTGCTCCATCTGTGAGCCGTTGCATGGCTCTGCCCACAGGGGGAGATGAGGAGCATGTACAGGGCTCCGCCCTTGGCTCTGCCCCCTTCAGGAAGTATAAGTGCTGCGGTCCTGCAAGTCCGCCTTCAGTTCAGCATAGTCGCAGGCAGGCTCAGTTGTAAGCCGATTAAAGCCACAGTTTACTCCAACTCGTGTCTCTGGTTGAATTGATGGTTACATCACAGTCTAATCCCATTCTTCCCCTCACTCTTCACACCCTTTAATATCCCACCAATCTAATCCTCCTCATTCCTCTCTTGGTAGTCCTTTCTGCTTGGATAATAATTTAACTTGACCAGTTTTAGACCCTTTCATATTTTATGGACTATCATCACTGACAAAGTTTAGTAAGCCATTTTGACAATTAGCTATTACGTGGCAGGGCGACACCGTGACACGGTGGTTAGCACTGCTGCCTCACGGCGCCGAGGACCCGGGTTAGAGTCCCGGACCTGGGTCACTGTCCGTGTGGAGTTCGCACATTCTCCCCGTGTCTGCGTGGGTTTCACCCCCACAACCCAAAGATGTGCAGGGTAGGTGGATTGGCCACGCTAAATTGCCCCTTAATTGGGAAAAAAGATTTGGGTACTCTAAATTAAAAAGAAAAGCTGTTAATAGCTAAATAATCCATTTTGTGGTCACCAGAGTCCAGCTGCTGGACTAAGACAGTGACCAGTCACACCGCATATCATTTTACAATTGGTGATCACTGAGTTACAATAAATCAATAAATCATCATGTTAGCAAGAATAGATTCTTATTTAGAACCTTTCACCAAAAGCTTATTAAGTTGTCAATTATTGTAAGTCCCCATGTCGCGTGCACTGACCTAGATTTTTCAATATATTTTGATGGGATTTAGCTTGCCTGTTTATAATTGAACCATATTACTAGCACACAAAATGATCAGCAAAGTCAAACCACCATTTTGTGCTCACACCTTAATCTAAAAGAAGCCATTTGTGATGATAACAGCTGATGCCAATCTCTGCAATGTTTTGGTCCACTGCCCATTGTCCTCTGACCACTGGCACTTTGAAGGAGCAACGAGACAGCAACAGATGATTGTACTGAAGGAAATGTCTTGAATACTCTCTTCCCACTGACCTTTTCAGCATCTTTGAAATATGAATAGGATGCTAGTATTCGTTCAATTCCAGCCCCCATTATCTACTTGCCTATTAATTATGGATTCATCAATCACAATCAGTTAGAGTCCCCATGATCACATAGTCTGACCAAACCCAGTCTGTGTCCCTCATCGTGTGGGTTCAGACAAGGAAACCAGATTGAAATACTCCACTGGTTTTGTGTCTAAGGTTATGTTTGCAGATCACTGGGCAAATCCGGGCAGCACGGTGGCGCAGTGGGTGAGCCCTGCTGCCTCACGGCGCCAAGGTCCCAGGTTCGATCCCGGCTCTGGGTCACCGTCCGTGTGGAGTTTGCACATTCTCCCCGTTTTTGCGTGGGTTTCGTCCCCACAATCCAAAGATGTGCAGGCTACGTGGATTGGCCACGCTAAATTGCCCTTTCATTGGAATAAATGAATTGGGTACGCTAAATTTGTTAAAAAAATATATATAATTGGACAAATCCATTGAAGTCAACCTTTGCAACATTGTTGTCCAATTGGCTATGAGCAGCAACTTTGGATCGGTGTGGTGCAGTGGGTAGCACTAGGACTGCAGCGCTGAGGACCTGGGTTCAAATCCCGGCTCTGGGTCACTGTCCATGTGGAGTTTGCACGTTCTCCACAGGTCTGCGTGGGTTTCACCCCCACAGCCCAAAGATATGCAGGTTAGTTGGATTGGCCACGCTAAATTGCCCCTTAATTGGAAAAAAAAATAATTGGGTACTCTAAATTTATTAAAAAAAAGAAAAAAAACTTTGGATCGAGGTGTGGTGATGCCAGAATTAGGTATACAGGAGGGTTTCGGGACCCATCTTGTCCTCGTATGGTGTTTTCTTGGGATGGGCAGGGGTAGAATTCCTGCTGACGCGAGACTGGGTAGCACTGCACCCACTGTTACAGTCAGGATCCCTGTTGGTGTGGACCCCGATACAGTTTTGTTCTGATACGCAGTCAGAATTCCTGTTGGTGAGGTTCCTGGGTCAGTTTCATTCTAATACACAGTCAGAATTCCTGTCAGCGTGCACCCTTGGGGCAGTTTCATTCTGTTATAGTCAGAATTCCTGTCGGCGTCCACCCTTGGACAGTTTCGTTCACATACACAATCAGAATTCCTATTGGTGTGCACCCTCGTACAGTTTCTTTCTAATACAGTCAGATTTCCTGTTGGTGAGGACTCCGGTACAGTTTTATACTGACACACAGTCAGATTTCCTGTTGGTGAGGACTCCGGTACAGTTTTAGAACATAGAACATAGAACGATACAGCGCAGTACAGGCCCTTCGGCCCACGATGTTGCACCGACATGGGAAGTCAAAAACTAAAGGCCATCTAACCTACACTATGCCATTATCATCCATATGCTTATCCAATAAACTTTTAAATGCCCTCAATGTTGGCGAGTTCACTACTGTTGCAGGTAGGACATTCCACGGCCTCACCATTCTTTGCGTAAAAAACCTACCTCTGACGTCTGTCCTATATCTATTACCCCTCAATTTAAGGCTATGTCCCCTCGTGCTAGCCACCTCCATCCGTGGGAGAAGGCTCTCACTGTCCACCCTTACCCTATCTAACCCTCTGATCATTTTGTATGCCTCTATTAAGTCACCTCTTAACCTTCTCTCTAACGAAAACAACCTCAAGTCCATCAGCCTTTCCTCATAAGATTTTCCCTCCATACCAGGCAACATCCTGGTAAATCTCCTCTGCACCCATTCCAAAGCTTCCACGTTCTTCCTATAATGAGGCGACCAGAACTGTACGCAATACTCCAAATGCGGCTGTACCAGAGTTTTGTACAGCTGCAACATGACCTCATGGCTCCGGAACTCAATCCCTCTACCAATAAAGGCCAACACACCATAGGCCTTCTTCACAACCCTATCAACCTGGGTGGCAACTTTCAGGGATCTATGTACATGGACACCGAGATCCCTCTGCTCATCCACACTGCCAAGAATTTTACCATTAGCCAAATATTCCACATTCCTGTTATTCTTTCCAAAGTGAATCACCTCACACTTCTCTACATTAAACTCCATTTACCACCTCTCAGCCCAGCTCTGCAGCTTATCTATGTCCCTCTGTAATCTGCAACATCCTTCCACACTGTCTACAACTCCACCGACTTTAGTGTCGTCTGAAAATTTACTCACCCAACCTTCTGTGCCCTCCTCTAGGTCATTTATAAAAATGACAAACAGCAACGGCCCCAGAACAGATCCTTGTGGTACGCCACTCGTAACTGAACTCCATTCTGAAGATTTGCCATCAACCACCACCCTCTGTCTTCTTTCAACTAGCCAATTTCTGATCCACATCTCTAAATCACCCTCAATCCCCAGCTTCCATATTTTCTGCAATAGCCGACCATGGGGAACCTTATCAAACGCCTTACTGAAATCCATATACACCACATCAACTGCTCTACCCTCGTCTACCTGTTCAGTCACCTTCTCAAAGAACTCGATAAAGTTTGTGAGGCATGACCTACCCTTCACAAAACCATGCTGACTATCCCTAATCATATTATTCCTATCTAGATGATTATAAATCCTATCTCTTATAATCCTCTCCAAGACTTTACCCACAACAGACGTGAGGCTCGCCGGCCTATAGTTACCGGGGTTATCTCTACTCCCCTTCTTGAACAAAGGGACCACATTTGCTACCCTCCAGTCCTCTGGCACTATTCCTGTAGCCAATGATGACATAAAAATCAAAGCCAAAGGCTCAGCAATCTCTTCCCTGGCTTCCCAGAGAATCCTAGGATAAATCCCATCAGGCCCCGGGGACTTATCTATTTTCACCTTGTCCAGAATTGCCAACACTTCTTCCCTACGCACCTCAATGCCATCTATTCTAATAGCCTGGGTCTCAGCATTCTCCTCCACAACATCATCTTTTTCCTGAGTGAATACTGACGAAAAGTATTCATTTAGTATCTCGCTTATCTCCTCAGCCTCCACACACAACTTCCCACCACTGTCCTTGACTGGCCCTACTCTTACCCTAGTCATTCTTTTATTCCTGACATACCTATAGAAAGCTTTTGGGTTTTCCTTGATCCTACCTGCCAAAGACTTTTCATGTCCCCTCCTTGCTCGTCTTAGCTCTCTCTTTAGATCCTTCCTCGCTTCCTTGTAACTATCAAGCGCCCCAACTGAAACTTCACGCCTCATCTTCACATAGGCCTCCTTCTTCCTCTTAACAAGAGATTCCACTTCTTTGGTAAACCACGGTTCCCTCGCTCTACCCCTTCCTCCCTGCCTGACTGGTACGTACTTATCAAGAACACGCAATAGCTGTTCCTTGAACAAGCTCCACATATCCAGTGTGCCCAACCCTTGCAGCCTACTTCTCCAACCTACACATCCTAAGTCATGTCTAATGGCATCATAATTGCCCTTCCCCCAGCTATAACTCTTGCCCTGCGGGGTATACTTATCCCTTTCCATCACTAATGTAAAGGTCACCGAATTGTGGTCACTGTCTCCAAAGTGCTCACCTACCTCCAGATCTAACACCTGGCCTGGTTCATTACCCAAAACCAAATCCAATGTGGCCTCGCCTCTTGTTGGCCTGTCAACATATTGTGTCAGGAAACCCTCCTGCACACATTGTACAAAGAACGACCCATCTAATGTACTCGAACTATATCTTTTCCAGTCAATATTTGGAAAGTTAAAGTCTCCCATAACAACTACCCTGTTACTTTCGCTCTTTTCCAGAATCATCTTCGCCATCCTTTCCTCTACATCCCTAGAACTATTAGGTAGCCTATAGAAAACTCCCAACAGGGTGACCTCTCCTTTCCTGTTTCTAACCTCAGCCCATACTACCTCAGAAGAAGAGTCCCCATCTAGCATCCTCTCCGCCACCGTAATACTGTCCTTGACTAGCAGCACCACACCTCCCCCTCTTTTGCCCCCTTCTCTGGGCTTACTAAAACACCTAAACCCCGGAACCTGCAACAACCATTCCTGTCCCTGCTCTATCCATGTCTCTGAAATGGCCACACCATCGAAGTCCCAGGTACCAACCCATGCTGCCAGTTCCCCTACCTTATTTCGTATACTCCTGGCATTGAAGTAGACACACTTCAAACCACCTACCTTCGCACCCTCCTGCGAAGTCAAATCTGTGCTCCTGACCTCTATACTCTCAATCTCCCGTACCCCAAAACTACAATCCAGGTTCCCATGCCCCTGCTGAATTAGTTTAAACCCCCCCAAAGAGCACTAACAAATCTCCCCCCAGGATATTGGTGCCCCTCAGGTTCAGATGTAGACCATCCTGTCTATAGAGGTCCCACCTTCCCCAGAAAGAGCCCCAGTTATCCAGAAATCTGAATCCCTCCCACCTGCACCATCCCTGTAGCCATGTGTTTAATTGCTCTCTCTCCCTATTCCTCGTCTTACTATCATGTGGCACGGGCAACAACCCAGAGATAACAACTCTGTTCTCGCTCTGAGCTTCCATCCTAGCTCCCTAAAGGCCTGCCTGACATCCTTGTCCCCTTTCCTACCTATGTCGTTAGTGCCAATGTGGACTACGACTTGGGGCTGCTCCCCCTCCCCCTTAAGGACCCGGAAAACACGATCCGAGACATCACGTACCCTTGCACCTGGAGGCAACATACCAAACGTGAGTCTCTCTCGCTCCCACAAAATCTCCTATCTGTGCCCCTGACTATTGAGTCCCCAATTACTAATGTTCTACTCCTTTCCCCCCTTCCCTTCTGAGCAACAGGGACAGACTCCGTGCCAGAGGCCCGTACCCCATGGCTTACCCCTGGTAAGTCGTCCCCCCCCACAAGTATCCAAAACGGTATACTTGTTATTCAGGGGAATGACCGCAGGGGGTCCCTGCACTGACTGCTTCTTCCCAGTCCCTCTTACAGTTACCCATCTATCTCCAGTCTTTGGTGTAACTACTTCCCTGAAGCTCCTATCTATGACCTCCTCTGCCTCCCGAATGATCCGAAGTTCATCCAGCTCAAGCTCCAGGTCCCTAACACGGTTTTTGAGGAGCTGGAGTTGGGTGCACTTCCCACAGATGAAATCAGCTGTCACTTGACAACAGCCCCTCCACAAACCACCTTCAAATTAGGCTGACCGCACTGCACGTATGCAAATTTCCCCAGAACAGCTGATCAGTAGCTCTGCTCTGCTGCCCTCGGCTGGATGCTTGCCTTCACTCAAACTCCTCGGGTCTCTTTCGCAGGTACACCTTCAAATTAGGCTGACTGCACTGCACGTATGCAAATTTCCCCAGAACAGCTGATCAGTAGCTCTGCTCTGCTGCCCTCTGCTGGATATACTGACACACAGTCAGATTTCCTATTGGTGAGGACTCCGGTACAGTTTTATACTGACAGTCAGTTTCCTGTTGGTGAGGACTCCGGTACAGTTTTATACTGACAGTCAGATTTCCTGTTGGTGAGGGCTCCGGTACAGTTTTATACTGACACACAGTCAGATTTCCTGTTGGTGAGGGTTCCGGTACAGTTTTATACTGACACACAGTCAGATTTCCTGTTGGTGAGGGTTCCGGTACAGTTTTATACTGACATACAGTCAGATTTCCTGTTGGTGAGGACTCCGGTACAGTTTTATACTGACACACAGTCATATTTCCTGTTGCCGAGCAAGGTTGAGATCACTTTGCATTTCTTCCAGGCAGGCTTGCCATTTGAAAACACGCCGTCACCCACCTGCGGGATCTGCGCACCATCAAAATCTCCGATCACACCAATGGGACCGGAATCTTCTGTCAGTGTGAAATGCTGGAAAAGGCCGGCCAGGTGGTCTGTAGTTTATGAATGTATTCTTAGTCAGCCGCTTTGCTTCATCCTGTATTTAATAAACTCTGATGTTGTTTGCTAATTGAGAGACTTTGGGCGCGACTATCCGCTCCCCACGCCGTGTGGGAGAATCGCGGGCGGGCCCACCAACAAAATTCACGCCCCCCTCGCGCTCCCCGCAATTCTCCCAACCCCGCTCGGAAGAAGCGGCACTTGCCGTTTTTCACAGCGACTGGTGATTCTCCGACCCGGATGGGCCGAGCGGCCTGCCGTTCACGGCCGTTTCACGACGGCGGCAAACACACCTGGTCGCTGCCGTCGTGAAACGGGAGTGAGAAGCCCGTTTGGGGCTTGTAGGTGGCCCAGAAAGGAAAGAGCACCACGACTGTGCTCGGGAGGGGACAGGCCCGCGATTGGTGCCCACTGATTGTCGGGCCGGCGTCCAAATCGGACGCACTATTTCCTCTCCGCCACCCCGTAAGATCAAGCTGCCACGTCTTGCGGGGCGGCTGAGGGGAAAGACGGCCACCGCGCATGCACGGGTTCGTGCCGTCAGCGTCATGACATCAGCCGCGCATGCGCGAGTTGGAACTGGCTAACCTCTGCATGTGCGGCTGACGTCATTGGGCACACCGGCCGCGTCATTCTTGGCGCGACGCCCCCGCGGCCGAGATTTACGGAGCGCGCTCGTTTGCTCGTTGGCTTTGGGCGGAATTCTCCGCTCCCGGGAAAAATCGGGAGGGCCATCGTGAACTCGGCCGAGTTTCACGACGACTTCGGAGGCCGCTCCTAGCCCCCTATTCTCCCCTCCCGGCGTGACTAGGCCCCCTACAAGCCCCAAATGGGCATCTCCACACCCGTTTCACGACGCCAGCGATCAGGTGCGGTTGCCGCCGTCGTGAATTGGTCGCGGAACGGCAGGCCGCTCGGCCCATCCGTGTCAGAGAATTGGCAGTCGCCGTGAAAAAAACGGCGAGCTCCGGTTCTTCTTCCGAGCCGGGGGGGGGGGGGGGGGGGGGGGGGGGGAAGAATCGCGGGGGGCACGAGGGGGCGTGAAAACTGTCGGGGGGCCCTCCCGCGATTCTCCCACGCAGCGTGAGGAGCGGAGAATCGCGCCCTATATCTCTGTCGACCTGTCCGAGATGTTTAAAGGTTTAACTCGGGGTCCAGTAATTAGGTGATTTGTGTAATTAAGAGTTAGAGTCACGGCGGGGTTGGGAAAGTGGAGTGTTTCCCGCCACAGAGGCTGGACATGGAAAACATGCCAAATCTTCCAGATCCCCGACCCCTCATTAATCCTGTGCTCGGGTGTTTTACGTCATATTCCGCGGTGGTGCACTGTCGTGTGCGGACACCGTGTTGAACAGTCACCCACCATCACTGACCCACCACTGCAGGGACAAGATGGATCTCCTGAGAATGAAGATGTATCTCCGGGAACATCCCGAGGCTCGGAGTAGGACCCCCTCTAGGACACTGAATGTGGGATGTCATTGATTCATAGAATTTACAGTGCAGAAGGAGGACATTTGGCCCATCGAGTCTGCAATGGCCCTTGGAAAGAGCGCCTACTTAAACCCACACTTCCACCCTATCTCCGTAACCCCACCTTGCCTTTTGGACACTAAGGCTCAAATCCATTATGGCCAATCCACCTAATCTGAACATTTTTTGGACTGTGGGAGGAAACCGGACCACCCGGAGGAAACCCACGCAGACACGGGGAAATAATGCAAACTCCACAGTCACCCGAGGCCGGAATTGAACCTGGGCCCCTGGAGCTGTGAGGCAGCTGTGCTAACCACTGTGCTACCGTGCTGCCCCACCGTGTCCCCCTGTTGTTGCTCCCCACTCTGCTCCACCTCACCCACCCACTGCTGTGCCGTTTTGAGGTCCAGGGTAGCGGGCTGCCTCCATACCATACTCCGCAGGTGACCCGAGCCATTTTCAGGTGATTCCCGACGTTGGCACGCCATGTTTGTCCAGACATGTTTTGCGCAGGCGAGTTTTCTTGCTGGAATGGCAGAGAAACTGGCGTTGATGGGTGGGCCTTCATTGCATCTGATTAACGAGATGCAGATAATGTTCACACCGGCCTCTTACGGGTTTTCCAAGCCGCGGGGCGACTTCACAAGATCCCACCGTAAATTCATACCTGTGGGAAAATGATGTCTGGGCCTCCCCCTGCCATATTCTACACCCCACTCCCCCTCACAGCCACACCCCAACCTCACCCATTCCCGCAATCAAACAGACTGGCGAGGGTCTTGGGAAGTGTCCACCCATTCCATTCCTGTCTAAGATAATGAGGTTAGGTAGCGGCCATGGTTGAGAACCAATTAATTAAACTCAACAGCAGCGAGAGCCTGTGATCAGACTGGGAAAGGACTCTGACGGAGGTATAATTGTCACCCAGGGATTAAAGGCTGGGGTTCCATGAGGTTTCAGTGTTTGGTGAGCGCTGAAAGCTGACGGAGCAAGAACCGCGTGCTCACCTCCACAAGTGGGGTCATTGCATAGATGGAGTCTCGAATAGCATCATCTCCAACGGCCAGGTCACGGGGCTGAATGTGTAAAAGGTACAGCCAGAGTTTTGAAGTGCATATTTCCCCTTTAATGAAAATTCCAACATTTACCTTAATTGGTTGAGTCCGGAATGAAAATAAGTCAATTCACTATCTAACCTGGTAATAGCTGGAAAATTGGGAAGGCTGAAATCAATTAAAGTACAGATTGCAAAATGAAATAATACACACCATTTAATATCCCACCCAGTCTAACCCCCCTCACTCCCCGCACCCTTTAATATCCCACCCAGTCTAATCCCCCTCACTCCCCGCACCCTTTAATATCCCACCCAGTCTAATCCCCCTCACTCCCCGCAGCCTTTAATATCCTACCCAGTCTAATCCCCCTCACTCCCCGCACCCTTTAATATCCCACCCAGTCTAATCCCCCTCACTCCCCGCACCCTTTAATATCCCACCCAGTCTAATCCCCCTCACTCCCCGCACCCTTTAATATCCCACCCAGTCTAATCCCCCTCACTCCCCGCACCCTTTAATATCCCACCCAGTCTAATCCCCCTCACTCCCCGCACCCTTTAATATCCCACCCAGTCTAATCCCACACACTCGCCACACCCTTTAATATCCCACCCAGTCTAATCCCCCTCACTCCCCGCACCCTTTAATATCCCACCCAGTCTAATCCCACACACTCGCCACACCCTTTAATATCCCACCCAGTCTAATCCCACTCACTCCCCGCACCCTTTAATATACCACCCAATCTAATCCCACTCTCCCCGCACCCTTTAATATCCCACCCAGTCTAATCCCCCTCACTCCCCGCACCCTTTAATATCCCACCCAGTCTAATCCCCCTCACTCCCCGCACCCTTTAATATCCCACCCAGTCTAATCCCCTCACTCCCCGCACCCTTTAATATCCCACCCAGTCTAATCCACCCTCACTCGCCACACCCTTTAATATCCCACCCAGTCTAATCCCACTCTCCCCGCACCCTTCAATATCCCACCCAGTCTAATCCCCATCACTCCCCACACCCTTCAATATCCCACCCAGTCTAATCCCCATCACTCCCCGCACCCTTCAATATCCCACCCAGTCTAATCCCCATCACTCCCCGCACCCTTCAATATCCCACCCAGTCTAATCCCCCTCACTCCCCGCACCCTTTAATATCCCACCCAGTCTAATCCCCCTCACTCCCCGCACCCTTTAATATCCCACCCAGTCTAATCCCACACACTCGCCACACCCTTTAATATCCCACCCAGTCTAATCCCCCTCACTCCCAGCACCCTTTAATATCCCACCCAGTCTAATCCCCCTCACTACCAACACCCTTTAATATCCCACCCAGTCTAATCCCCCTCACTCCCCGCACCCTTTAATATCCCACCCAGTCTAATCCCCTCACTCCCCGCACCCTTTAATATCCCACCCAGTCTAATCCACCCTCACTCGCCACACCCTTTAATATCCCACCCAGTCTAATCCCACTCTCCCCGCACCCTTCAATATCCCACCCAGTCTAATCCCCATCACTCCCCACACCCTTCAATATCCCACCCAGTCTAATCCCCCTCACTCCCCGCACCCTTCAATATCCCACCCAGTCTAATCCCCCTCACTCCCCGCACCCTTTAATATCCCACCCAGTCTAATCCCCCTCACTCCCCGCACCCTTTAATATCCCACCCAGTCTAATCCCCCTCACTCCCCGCACCCTTTAATATCCCACCCAGTCTAATCCCACACACTCGCCACACCCTTTAATATCCCACCCAGTCTAATCCCCCTCACTCCCAGCACCCTTTAATATCCCACCCAGTCTAATCCCCCTCACTACCAACACCCTTTAATATCCCACCCAGTCTAATCCCCCTCACTCCCCGCACCCTTTAATATCCCACCCAGTCTAATCCCCCTCACTCCCCGCACCCTTTAATATCCCACCCAGTCTAATCCCCCTCACTCCCCGCACCCTTTAATATCCCACCCAGTCTAATCCCACACACTCGCCACACCCTTTAATATCCCACCCAGTCTGATCCCCCTCACTCCCGCACCCTTTAATATCCCACCCAGTCTAATCCCCCTCACTCCCCACACCCTTTAATATCCCACCCAGTCTAATCCCCCTCACTCCCCGCACCCTTTAATATCCCACCCAGTCTAATCCCCACTCACTCCCCGCACCCTTTAATATCCCACCCAGTCTAATCCCCCTCACTCACCACACCCTTTAATATCCCACCCAATCTAATCCCCCTCACTCCCCACACCCATTTATATCCCACCCAATCTAATCCCACTCTCCCCGCACCCTTTAATATCCCACCCAGTTTAATCCCACTCTCCCCACACCCTTTAATATCCCACCCAGTCTAATCCCCCTCACTCCCCACACCCGTTAATATCCCACCCAGTCTAATCCCCCTCACTCCCGCACCCTTTAATATCCCACCCAGTCTAATCCCCCTCACTCCCCGCACCCTTTAATATCCCACCCAGTCTAATCCCCCTCACTCCCCACACCCTTTAATATCCCACCCAGTCTAATCCCCCTCACTCCCCACACCCTTTAATATCCCACCCAATCTAATCCCACTCTCCCCGCACCCTTTAATATCCCACCCAGTCTAATCCCACTCTCCCCACACCCTTTAATATCCCACCCAGTCTAATCCCCCTCACTCCCCACACCCGTTAATATCGCACCCAGTCTAATCCCCCTCACTCCCGCACCCTTTAATATCCCACCCAATCAAATCTCACTCTCCCCCTCACTCACCACACCCCTAATATCCTAGCCAGTCTAATCCCACTTTCCCCCTCACTCCCCACACCATTTAATATCCCACCCAGTCTAATCCCATTCTTTCCCCTCACCCTTTGATATCCTACACAGTCTAATCCCACTCTCCCCCTCATTCCCCACACCTTTTAATATCCCAGCCAGTCTAATCGCACTCTACCTCTCACTCCCCACACCTTTTAATATCCCAGCCAGTCTAATCCCACTCTCCCCCTCACTTCCCAGACCTTTTAATATCCCACCCAGTCTCATCCCACTCTCCCCCTCACCCTTTAATATCCCACCCAGTCTAATCCCATTCTTTCCCCTCACTCCCCACACCCTTTAATATCCCATCCAGTCTAATCCCAATCCATCACTCCCAGCACCCTTTAATATCCCACCCAGTCTACATAGAACATAGAACATTACAGCGCAGTACAGGCCCTTCGGCCCACGATGTCGCGCCCACCTGTGAAACCCTTCTAAAGTCCCTCTACACTATTCTCTTATCGTCCATATGCCTATCCAATGACCATTTGAATACGTTTAGTGTTGGCGAGTCCACTACTGTTGCAAGCAGGGCATTCTACGCCCTTACTACTCTCTGAGTAAAGAACCTACCTCTGACATCTGTCCTATATCTATCTCCCCTCAATTTAAAGCTATGTCCCCTCGCGCTAGACATCACCATCCGAGGAAAAAGGCTCTCACTGTCCACCCTATCTAATCCTCTGATCATCTTGTATGTCTCAATTAAGTCCCCTCTTAACCTTCTTCTCTCTAACGAAAACAGCCTCAAGTCCTTCAGCCTTTCCTCATATGATCTTCCCTCCATACCAGGCAACATTCTTGTAAATCTCCTCTGTACCCTTTCCAATGCTTCCACATCCTTCCTATAATGTGGCGACCAGAACTGCACACAATACTCCAAATGCGGCCGCACCAGAGTTTTGTACAACTGCAACATGACCTCATGGCTCCGAAACTCAATTCCTCTACCAATAAAAGCTACCACACCGTACGCCTTCTTAACAACCCTCTCAACCTGGGTGGCAACTTTCAGGGATCTATGGACATGGACTAATCCCATTCTTTCCCCACACTCTCCACACCCTTTAATATCCCACCCAGTCTAATCCCATTCTTTCCCCTCACTCCCCACACCCTTTAATATCCCACCCAGTCTAATCCTACTCTCCCCCTCACTCCCCACACCCTTTTTAATATCCCACCCAGTCTAATCCCATTCTTTCCCCTCACTCCCCGCACCCTTTAACATCCCATCACTTTAATGTGTCCGCTGTGCATGTCCCAATGTTGTGAGATATCTCCCAGCGAATTTAAAAAACTCAGAGACCTGATTTTAAACAGAGCAAAAATCTCATTTTATTTGATGCCGTTTGTACAGTAAGATTAACCCACACCCTCCTTCAATTTATGGAATTCCTTCAACTTGATTCCCTGGTTCAACTCCGAACATATTCATTGGTCAGAATAGAATTGGCAGGGCTTTTAAAGTGGCAGAGAATGCGTTACGTCTTCAGAGCAGCTTCATTCTGAGACTTGGCGACGCTTCTTAAATTGAACTGTAAATAAAAAATATAAGGTAGAAATTATTCAATTGGAATTGAAAACAATTGTAAGTGGAGATTGACGGGTGACCCTGTTCAAGGTTTTTAAAATTAATAAAGGGGTTCTCAATTGAGTCAAGGTACAGAACACGATGGCCAGGCCCAGAAATAGAGGTCAGACAATTACTTATGGCATCAACTGGATTATTCTGTGCAGCTGTTTGCACAGTTGTGTAGCTGTGTATTTGAACCCCTGACACAAACGTCTGTCTGGACCTCCACACTATCTCGGCTTTGCACCATTTTGAACCCTTCTTAATTTCAAGACGGGTGACCTCACATTTTCCGACATTGAAATCGATTCGTTAACGTCGACCTGTGACCTGATCTATCATTCGCTGCCTGTTATTTTCACTACACTGCTTACATTACCACCTATCTGAGGGAGTGGATAGGCTGAGTTGGTTTTCCCTGGAGTGGGGGGGGGGGGGGGGGGGGATCTGATAGAGAGTTCACAGAGTTATGAGAGGCATAGGTAGGGTACATCGTAAACATCTTGTCCTCATGGCAGAGATGTCTAAAACCAGAGGGCATAGGTTTAAAGTGAGGAGTTAGTGGTTTAGAGGGGCACTGAGGGGGGTGGAACACACTGCCTGAGAGGGTTGAGGAGGCAGGTACTATCACGACATTAAAGAAGCATCCAGACGAGCACTTGAATCGCCAAGATGTAGTGGGCTGCAGACCAAGTGCTGGCAAATGGGATTAGCACACATTGGTATTAGATGGTTAGCATAGGCAGGGTGGGCTGAAGGGCCTCTATTTGTGCTGTATGATGACTTTCTGACTCTATCTTTATGTCGTCAGCAAATCTGGCTGTTTGGCTTTCGATCTCATTATCTGAGCCGTTAACGAATATCTGAGGACCAACACGTGGCCTTGTGGAGCTCCACGACTCACATCTTGTCAATTAGTGGAGCTGCCCTTCATCCCAACTCTGTATCCTGTTGCTCAACCAGTCTCCGCATCCGCACCTCCGTTTCTCATGGTTCGCGGAGAGGTGGGCTAGTCTCACGGATGTGCAGGTTTGTGGTGGCCTCCCCCCCCCCCACTGCATTTAATTTATTTTAATTAGTTGAAACTACCAAAATAGTTCAACCAGTCTCCGAACCTGACCAATCATTTGGCTTCAGTTTCTGCTGCAGGAAATATTTTTTTTATTGAGGGTCTTCATCATATTCATTCTGGAGCTCAGACACTCCCCGATCAGCTTACTCTGTCACCCCTTCAAACAAATTCTAATCTCAGGCAGAGAGAGGGAGTGGAGAGCAGGGACAGGAAGAGAGGGAGGGAGAGACACACACACGCACACGTACAAAGGAAGGGAGAGAAACTGTGCAACAAGGGAGAGACGGAGGAGGGAAATTGATACAGAAGGGAAGAGAGAGATGGGGAGAGACAGAAGGGGAGAGACAGTGAGAGATGGACGAATGATGGGAGGGGAGAGAGAGAGACACACACATGCAAAAAGGGGAAGAGAGAGAGATATAGTTGGAGAGGGAGATATGCAGACACAGAGGGGCGAGAAAGATGGGAAGAGAGTGATGGAGGGATGACAGGAGGGGAAGAGCGAGATGGAGGTAATGATATGAGGGGAGAGAGCGATAGGGGGAATAGAGAGGAGAGAGGAACATACCCGTGAAGGGGAGAGGGGGTGGAGAGATACAGAGAGACAGAAAGAGAGGGTGGGAGAGAGAGAGAGATACATATACATAGGGAAGAAGTGTGGTGTGGCAAATGCCCTGGTATGGAGACTTACCAGCTCGAGAACTCCTTTGCCAGCCATGCCCTGAAGTACTGCTGAATGTCAGTAGTGACCTTCCCATCGGGCATCCTCAACTCGCCATTGCTGCTGCCATCAAACTTTCCACATGCGCCACACAGCTGGTTCCTGAATGTGTCAGCCAGAGTCACAGTGAAATCCCCAAATCCCCGGAATATCAGCTCAACCTTGGCAGAGTGCTGCACGATCACTGCTCCCTGTTCAACCCTGATGGTCACTTTGGAGGTGGCTTTGAATGGCAGTTGGTCTTGTTTGACTTGGTGTCCATTCACCTGAGGCAGGAAAAGGTGGCATTACACAACTTGGATAATCTGCCATGTCTATCACTCCTCCATTCATCGATCAATCCAATCACCTGTCCCGCTGTGCATCCAACAATCCCACATCTATCCATATAATCTGTTCCTTCATTCATCCATCACCCATCTATTCATCCAGTCTGTCCCTGCATCCATTCATCCCTCCATCCATCACCCATCTAGCCATCCAATCTGTCACTCCATCCATCCATCACCCATCTATTCATCCAGTCTGTCCCTCTATCCATTCATCCCTCCATCCATCACCCATCTAGCCATCCAATCTGTCACTCCATCCATCCATCACCCATCTATTCATCCAGTCTGTCCCTCCATCCATCCATCCATCACCCATCTAGTCATCCAGTCTGTCCCTCCATCCATCCATCACCCATCTATTCATCCAATCTATCCCTCCATCTATCCAGCACCCATCTATTCATTCAATTTATCTCTCCATACATCCACCACCCATCTATCCATCCAATCTATCCCTCCATTCATCCACCTATCACCCATCTATCCATCCAACTTATCCCTCCATCCATCAACCATCTATTCATCCAATCTATCCCTCCATCGATCACCCATCTATTCATCCAATCTATCCCTCCATCCATCCATCACCCACCTAGTCATCCAATCTATCCCTCCATTCATCCACCTATCACCCATCTATCCATCCAACTTATCCCTCCACCCAGCACCCATCTCTCCACCCAATCTGTCTCTCCATTGTCATGTGAGAGTACCTTTAAGAAATGCGTGTTTATTATTGCAGTGATGTCAGAGGGTGGGTGGAGCTGGGCTGTCTGTCAGCTTTTTACTTTTGTTTTAGGCTGTTTGCTGCAGGGTGTGTTTTAATTTTGTTTTCAGAGCTGGATAGCTGCAGTCACAGTCAGAAGGGGCATGAATCTCTCTGTGATCTAAAAACTGTAAATCGATCCTTTGGTGATTAAAACTAATACCTGCTCTCAGTAGTGACTTTAACCTGATGTGCTTCTGTTAAAAGTTCTTTTTTTAAGTCTTATGGATGTTAAAAGGAAAACTTAAAGGATTACTTGGTGTTGTATTCTTTGGGGGTTGTGTTTGAATTAATGGTTGCTAAGATGTTCACTGTATGTTTTAAAAAGATTAACTTGAGTTCATAGAATAAACATTGTTTTGCTTTAAAAAAATTATTTTCCATTTCTGCTGTACCATACCTGTAGAGTGGGCCGTGTGCTCCTCATACCACAATCTATTAAAAGCTGTGGGTTAGGTGAACTCCATGATATACTTTGGGGTTCTCTAAACCCTGGCCCATAACACCATCCATCCATCACCCATCTATCCATCCAATCTATCCCTCCATCCACCCAGCACCCATCTAACCTCTCTCTCCATCCACCCAGCACCCTTCCCGCCATCCATCCATCACCCATCTATCCATCCAATCTATCCCTCCATCCACCCAGCACCCATCTAATCTCTCTCTCCATCCACCCAGCACCCTTCCCGCCATCCATCCATCACCCATCTGTCCATCCAATCTGTCCCTCCATTCATTGCCTATCTATCAATCTATCCAATTTGACCCTCCATCCATCAAGCACCCATCTATCTATTCAGGGTGCTCCTCTGTCCACCAACCCATTAACCAGCTATCTCTCCAATTTGTGCCTCCATTCACCACCCATCTATACATCCAATCATCTGTCCGTTCTGCTGTCCGTCCGTCATTATTATTATTATTCCGTTGCTCTGTCTATTCACACACACACACACACACACACACACTCCCAACCCCACCCCCAGACACACATAGTGTAGCTCCTCCAGCCCACACCAACAGAGCGGTGAAGCGCCCTAGGGTCAGATGAACCCCCTCAAGGACAACCCAATGCAGGGGATGTAATCCTGGTGGGAGAATGGTCATTTTTGGGGGTTGAGCAACGGTCACTTGTGGGGGGGGGGGTCATGGTCACTTCTTGGGGGCAGGGGAATGCAATGGCAGGGGTGATGGTCACCTCATTGATGGGGAATAAGGGATTGGTCAATTCAGGGTGAAGGAAATGGATGGTCACCATGGTGGGGGAGGTGGTCACTTCGTAGGAGAGATGGACTCCTCAGAGGGATGGTCACTAGAGGTTCTTTACTGGAGCTATCTTTTGCACAAATTAGGTACGACATTTGCAAAATACAATGGACCACATGGAGTGAGCCCATGGAGTCTCCGGACCTGGTGCTTACCCAAATGGTCTTCTCCTCAGTCACAGCGATGAAGGCACCCTCAAAATACACATAGATGGCCACGGCGCCCAGCTTCCCATGCTTGCTGCAGACCTTGAACTCGACCAGTGCTCGGAACCACTCCGCTGAGTGTTGGTCGCAGATCGCGGCCACCTCATATATCCCTGGTGCTTGGACCTCTGCGGCCTTGCCATTGAAGGTGTCCAGCTTCTGGCCCCCCATGATTGAGCAGACACCTCTCTTGCTGTAGCAGCCTCGCACCCCATTCCTAAGATCGCAGATCTCACTTGCCGGGCAGGTCACCTTCTCGCAAATCACCGCGCCAGTGAGGTAGCAGGTACACTTTTCCACACAGTTCCGTGTGAAGATAGTCTCCCCCGCCTGAAAGCAATGGAGAACAGGCCTGTAACATACCATCAAATCGGAGCTCTGGAAGAGCCCATTCCATCCAATAGATCGCCGTTTCATATGAGCCAACACCCACCTTCTTCTTCAACCCCACCCCCCTGCCCCCATCATCATATTCTTCTATTCCTCTCTCCCACATGTGTTTATTCAGCTTCCCCCCCTTAAATACATCAACATGATCACCACAATCACTGCCTGTTGGTGCAAGGCCCACATTCCCCCCCCACTCCCTGTCAGAGTGATCCCACATTTTCTCCCCAATTCGGTCCAGCCTGTCTGTGCAGTCTCTTTGAAAGATCTATCCAATTTGTCCCCGCTCACCCCCCTGCTCTTCACCCCCACATTCCTGCAAATTTCCCATTTCCAGTATTTCTCCAATTGCCCCTTTTGAAAGTTCCCGTTGAATCTGCTTCCTCCGCCCTTTCAGACAGCACCTTCCAGATCACAACAACTCGGTGTGTGTGAAATAAAAATTCTCCTCATCTCCCCCCCCCGTTCTTTTATCGATTCTCTTCAACCCGTGTTCCCCTCTGCAAAGCTCCCTCTACACTGTCCCATTACCGCTCCCAGGACAGGTACAGCACAGGGTTAGATACAGAGTAAATATCCCTCTACACTGTCCCCATCAAACACTCCCAGGACAGGTACAGCACAGGGTTAGATACAGAGTAAAGCTCCTTCTACACTGTCCCCTTCAAACACTCCCAGGACAGGTACAGCACGGGGTTAGATACAGAGTAAAGCTCCCTCTACACTGTCCCCATCAAACACTCCCAGGACAGGTACAGCACAGGGTTAGATACAGAGTAAAGCTCCTTCTACACTGTCCCCATCAAACACTCCCAGGACAGGTACAGCACGGGGTTAGATACAGAGTAAAGCTCCCTCTACACTGTCCCCATCAAACATTCCCAGGACAGGTACAGCACGGGGTTAGATACAGAGTAAAGCTCCCTCTACACTGTCCCAATCAAACACTCCCAGGTCAGGTACAGCACGGGGTTAGATACAGAGTAAAGCTCCCTCTACACTGTCCCCATCAAACACTCCCAGGACAGGTACAGCCTGGGGTTAGATACAGAGTAAAGCTCCCTCTACACTGTCTCCATCAAACACTCCCAGGACAGGTACAGCACGGGGTTAGATACAGAGTAAAGCTCCCTCTACACTGTCCCCATCAAACACTCCTGGGACAGCTACAGCACGGGGTTAGATACAGAGTAAAGCTCCCTCTACACTGTCCCCATCAAACACTCCCAGGACAGGTACAGCACGGGGTTAGATACAGAGTAAAGCTCCCTCCACACTGTCTCCATCAAACACTCCCAGGACAGGTACAGCACGGGGTTAGATACAGAGTAAAGCTCCCTCTACACTGTCCCCATCAAACACTCCCAGGACAGGTACAGCCTGGGGTTAGATACAGAGTAAAGCTCCCTCTACACTGTCCCCATCAAACACTCCCAGGACAGGTACAGCCTGGGGTTAGATACAGAGTAAAGCTCCCTCTACACTGTCTCCATCAAACACTCCCAGGACAGGTACAGCACGGTGTTAGATACAGAGTAAAGCTCCCTCTATACTGTCCCCATCAAACACTCCCAGGACAGGTACAGCACGGTGTTAGATACAGAGTAAAGCTCCCTCTACACTGTCCCGATCAAACACTCCCAGGACAGGTACAGCACGGGGTTAGATACAGAGTAAAGCTCCCTCCACACTGGCAGACTGGGGTACAAATAGTGGAATTCTCAGCAATGTGGGTTACCTGGAAATATCTTCCTTCATTGATGCAGCCACAGGTTTCCATGGGAACACACACATTGCCACTGAAGACATAACCAGCATCGCACTGACAACCCTCGGAGCACGTTCCATCACAGCCTCCTGGCGCAATTATTTCAGAACAGGTCGCTTCACAGGTATCAGCGCAGAGCTCATAGTGGCTGTTCACTGGGCAAGAGAGAGCTACGGGGAGGGGAAAAAAAAGGAACATCCTTATAAAGTGGAAAGGATGACAGGGATACTCCCCAAAGGCAGGCCCAGTTTCCTGGAAATTCGCAGACCCAGAGCTCACCTGTCCCCCAGGGTGACATGGGTTAAAATTGCAGAAACATTGAATCTAGGTGGAGGGTTTGAGAAGGTGGATGGGTGGGGATTGAGAGATACGGAGATATGGTGGGTAGGTGGGGGATTGATGGATACGGAGAGATGGTGGGTAGGTGGGGGATTGAGTGATACGGGGAGATGGTGGGTAGGTGGGGGATTGAGAGATACGGAGAGATGGTGGGTAGGTGGGGGATTGAGAGATACGGAGAGATGGTGGGTAGGTGGGGGATTGAGGGATACGGAGAGATGGTGGGTAGGTGAGGGATTGAGTGATACGGGGAGATGGTGGGTAGGTGGGGGATTGAGGGATACGGGGAGATGGTGGGTAGGTGGGGGATTGAGTGATACGGGGAGATGGTGGGTAGGTGGGGGATTGAGGGATACGGAGAGATGGTGGGTAGGTGGGGGATTGAGAGATACGGAGAGATGGTGGGTAGGTGGGGGATTGAGAGATACGGAGAGATGGTGGGTAGGTGGGGGATTGAGGGATACGGAGAGATGGTGGGTAGGTGGGGGATTGAGTGCTACGGGGAGATGGTGGGTAGGTGGGGGGTTGAGAGATACGGAGAGATGGTGAGTAGGTGGGGGATTGAGGGATACGGGGAGATGGTGGGTAGGTGGAGGATTGAGGGATACGGAGAGATGGTGGGTAGGTGGGGGATTGAGGGATACGGGGAGATGGTGGGTAGGTGGGGGATTGAGGGATACGGAGAGATGGTGGGTAGGTGGGGGATTGAGGGATACGGAGAGATGGTGAGTAGGTGGGGGATTGAGTGATACGGGGAGATGGTGGGTAGGTGGGGGATTGAGGGATACGGAGAGATGGTGCGTAGGTGGGTGATTGAGAGATATGGAAAGATGGTGAGTAGGTGGGGGATTGAGGGATGCGGGGAGATGGTGGGTAGGTGGGGGATTGAGGGATATGGGGAGATGGTGGGTAGGTGGAGGATTGAGAGATACGGAGAGATGGTGAGTAGGTGGGGATTGAGTGATACGAGGAGATGGTGGGTAGGTGGGGGATTGAGGGATACGGAGAGATGGTAGGTAGGTGGGGGATTGAGGGATACGGGGAGATGGTGGGTAGGTGGGGGATTGAGTGATACGGAGAGATTGTGGGTAGGTGGGGGATTGAGGGATACGGGGAGATGGTGGGTAGGTGGGGGATTGAGAGATACGGAGAGATGGTGGGTAGGTGGGGGATTGAGGGATACAGGGAGATGGTAGGTAGGAGAAGGTGGGTAGGTGGGGGAATGAGGGATATGGGAGGGGGTTGGTAGGTTGGGATTGAGAAATACGAGGCGAAGGTTGGTAGGCGGAGATTGCGGGATACGGGGAGAAGGTTGGTCGATGGGGATTGAGGGATACAGGAAAAGGTGGGGAGGTGAGGATTGAAGGATACAGGGAGAGGGTGGAAAGGTGGGGATTGAGGGATATGGGGACAAGGTGGGGATTGAGTGATACAGAAGGAGGTGGGTCGGTGGGGATTGAGGGATACGGGGGAAGCTGGGTAGGTGGGGATTGAGTGATACAGGAGGAGGTGGGTTGGTGGAGATTGAGGATGGGGGGGAACATGGGTAGGTGGGGATTGAAGGATACGGGGAGAAGGTAAGTAGGTGGGGATTGAGGGATACGGGAGAACATGGGTAGGTGGGGATTTAGGGATATGTGGAGAATGTGGGTAGGTGAGGATTGAGCGATATGGGGACAAGGTGGGTAGGTGGGGATTGAGTGATACAGGAGGAGGTGGCTAGGTGGGAATTGAGAGATACGAGGAGAACGTGGGTAGGTGGGGATTGAGGGATATGTGGTGAATTTGGGTAGGTGGGCATTGAGGGATACGGGAGGAGGTGGGTAGGTGGGGATTGAGGGACACTGGAAGAAGAGATGGTGGGGATTTAGGGATCTGAGGAGATAGTGGGATTAAAGGTTAGCATTAAAAGCAGGATTAGGACTTCCGGTGGCGGCTATGGAGTGAGTGGTTGCATATTTGGAGGCTCCTGCTCGATGTAAAATGTTTTGGTCCTTTCTCACCTGATTTCGGGTGTGTTTGCTGGTGTGAGGTACATGAGCTCTGGGGAATTGTAGTACTCCACCGGTGGGGCCGATGTCCGGTTTACCAGACAAGGAGTGCAACAAGTAAAAAGCAGCAGCTTGAGTGAAAGTTTAATCGAGGTGCTACACAGGAAAAGATGGCGGAGGGTGCTGGGGCTCTGTTGCTCGCCCAGTGGTCCGCCGAACAGCTTGTGGACTCTTTGAATGCAAAGTTCCTGCGGCAGAGACTGGAGGCCTCAGAAGACCTGGTAAAGGTGGTGGAGCCGCTTTGAGCGGCTATTGAGAGTGGAGCAGAGGCTGGAGGGGAAGGTCTGGCACTCCGGAAGGTGGAGGAGTCGGTGGGAGAGCTTGAGGACTGGTGTCCATGCTGGAGGCAGAGACGGTCTTGGTGGATCGCCATAAGAGGTTGAGGGAGAAGGTGGAGGACCTCGAGAACCGTTCCAGGAGGCAGAATCTCTGGATTGTGGAGCTGCCTGAGGGGATCGAGGGAACGCAGGCCGTATGTGGCGAGTATGTTGGAAACATTGGTGGGGGAGGGGGGGGGGGGGGGGTCTTTGACCGTCCTCACGAGGTGGATCGAGCGCGCAGAGCACTGTGGAGGAGGCCGAAGATGGGAGCTGCTGAGGGCGATGGTGGTGCGGCTGCATTGTTTTCTCGATAAGGGGAATAAGAGGTGGCTCAGTTATAATCGGATCAAGGCTGCCCTCTACAAGGCGGGGCTGAGGTCAAGGGTTCCTGCTCGTCTGTGGGTCACACACCAGAATTCGAGAGTTTCATTTTGACACGCCGGAGGAGGCAAATGAATTTATGAGAGACTCTGGATTGGGAGGAGTGCGCGGGCACTGAACTTTGGAGCTGCCGCAGTGGGGAATGTGGGTTTGCACGCCGGGCCGATTGTTGTGCAGTGTTACGTAAGCCTACTTCTGACACTAATAAAGATTATTATTATTACTGAATGAATATGGGTGCAGAGTGGATGAGTGTGTTTGTTTTTTGTTTTTTACTGGCTTTGAGGAACATAAAACATAGAACAGTACAGCACAGAACAGGCCCTTCGGCCCTCGATGTTGTGCCGAGCAATGATCACCCTACTCAAACCCACGTATCCACCCTATACCGGTAACCCAACAACCCCCCCATTAACCTTACTTTTTAGGACACTACGGGCAATTTATCATGGCCAATCCACCTAACCCGCACATCTTTGGACTGTGGGAGGAAACCGGAGCACCCGGAGGAAACCCACGCACACACGGGGAGGACGTGCAGACTCCGCACAGACAGTGACCCAGCCGGGAACCGAACCTGGGACCCTGGAGCTGTGAAGCATTTATGCTAACCACCATGCTACCCTGCTGCCTAAAGGAGAAGGAGTAGGAGTTGCGGGTGAAAGGTGGTCGTGGGGAAGGAGGCGGCATCGAGTGGGGCGACCATGCCAGCTGGTTGGCTAATTAATGGAAGTGAAGTGGAGGAAGGAATGGGGGAGGGGTGGTTGTTTTTGTTTATGTTTTTAGTTTGGGGGAGGGGGCGGTGTCTGGGGAGGGATGCTGACGTGGGTGCTGATGGTGTGGTGCAGTTGGTTAAGAGAGGATGAATGGGCCGGTCAAACAGTCACGCGTTTTCACACATTTAAGGAGTTTCAAGGCGGACAGTGTGGTTCTTCAGGAGATGCACCTGAAACTGGGGGACCAGACGAGGTTGAGGAAGGGCTGGGGTAGGACAGATGCTCCATTCGGGGCTGGTCAACAAGAGGGTGGCCTTGGAGGTCGGCAGTATTGTAACTGATCCTAGGGGTAGGTTTGTGATGTTGAGCAGGATGCTCAAGGGGTTGCCTGTGGTGCGAGTGAATGTTTATGCCCCAAACTAGGACGATGTGGATTTCCCGATGTGGGTTTTCGGGAAGATTCGGAACCTGGACACCCACCGGCTGATTATGGGGGGAGATTTTAACGTGGTTCTGGATTGGAGATTAGACCGGTCATGCCCTGTGTCCCTGAAGGTTTTGGCTACAGCGAGGGAGTAGTTGGGGGTTATGGTGCGAATCGGTGGAGGGGTTGGGGTGGCAGTTTGAGAGGCCGAGGGCGAAGGAGCTTTCGTACTTCTCGCGCGTGCACCAGGTGTACTCCACTGGAGTTGATTTCTTGGTTTTGGACAAGGCGTTGTGGACAGGGGTTTGGATTGGAGTATTCGGCAAAGGTGTAGATTTAGGGGGCCCCGATTAGGTGAGGAAGGTGATGGATTGCGTGGGGGCGATGCAGGCGGGGCAGGCCCCGAGGCCAGATGGGCTTCCAGCCGAGTATTAAAAGATGTTTGGGGAGGAGCTGGGACCCCTGCTCTTTGGGATGTATAATGAGTCGATGGGGAGGAGGGAGCTCCCCCAACGCTATCGCAGGCTTCTATGTTGCTCATTTTAAAGAAGGATAAGGACTTGGTGCAGTGTGGGTCATACCGCCCGATTTTGCTACTGAATGTAGACGCAAAGTTGTTGGTGAAGGTGCTGGCGTCGCATTGTGTGCCAGGGGTGATAGTGGGGGACCAGACGAGGTGTATGAAGGGGCGGCAGCTGTCAGCGAATGTACGGAGGCTGCTTAATGTTATTATGATGTCCTCGGAGGGCGGAGAAGTGGAAACGATGGTGGCAATTGACGCGGAGAAGGTGTTTGATTGGGTTGAATGGGCATATCTGTTTGAGTTGTTGGGGCAGTTTGGGTTTGGGCAGGAGTTTGTGGATTGGGTTCATTGCTGTACAAGACGTCTAAGGCTAGTGTTTGGACAAACAAGGTTAATTCAGATTATTTTGGGCTACACCGGGGGTCAAGGTAAGGGTGCCTGCTCTCCCCGAAGCTCTTTGCCCGGTGTTAGAACCTTTGGCAATGGCGCTTCGGGGTCAAGAGGATGCAGGGGGATTGAACGGAGGGGTGAGGGGTCAAACACTGAGTTTCGTTATACACAGATTACCTCCTGTTATAGGACCCGGTTGGGAGCTTCGATAGGATCATGGGGATTCTGGGTGAATTTGGCTGCTTTTCGGGGTACAAGCTGAACATCAGAAAAGCGAGGTGTTCCCAAATAATGCACGGACAGGAGAGGAAGCTGGGGGAGTTGCTGTTTCAGGTGGTGGGGGCGAGCTTTCGGCTATCTTGGGGATACAGGTGGCGCAGAGTTAGGCCCAGCTGCACAAGCTGAACCTGGCACAGCAGGTGGAGGGAATGAAGGAGGACTACAAAAGGTGGGATGAGTTGCCGATATATTTGGTGGGCCGGGTGCAGATGGTGACGATGACGGTGCTGCCAAAGGTTAGTTTGGATTTCAGAACCTCCTGAGTTTTGTTCCTATCTCCTTTTTCAGGATGGTGAATGGATTGATTTTGAGATTTGTGCGGGCAGTGAAGGTTCCACGGGTGAGGAGGGTTTTGTTGGAGAGGAAACAACGTGGGGGGGGGGGGGGGGGGGGGGACGGCTAGTATTGCTGAGCTTGTTGAATTACTACTGGGCAGCAAACATTACAATGGTTTGGAAATGGGCGGAGGAGGAGCAGTCGGTATGGGGGTGGATGGAGGTGACCTCGCATAAGAGGAGCGGTTTGACGGCACCGTTGTTGGCGCCCCTCCTGCTCTTGCCAGTTCGGTTCTCCACGGGTCCGGTGGTGGTATCAGCACTGAGGGTTTGGAACCAGTGTCGACAGCACTTTGGATTGGAAGGTGGGTCACTGTGGGCGCCGATTTGCGACAATCGTAGGTTTGTGCGGCGGGATTGGATGCGAGGATCCAGGGGTGGCGGCATGTGGGGATAGAGTACTTCAGGGATTTGCTCGTGGGAGGGAAGTTTGCAGACCTGGAAGAGCTCGAGGAGACATACCAGGTACCAAAGGGGAATAGGTTCAGGTGTCTGCAGGACTTTATGAGGAAGTAGGTGCCGTCCTTTCCGACACTGGCGCCCCCAGTGCTGCAAGTGTGCTCCCCTGGAGGAGGAGGTAGGGAGGGCGTAGGGGCCAGAGCGTGGAGGGAAGCCTTGCCAAGGGTGAATGCGTCCTCATCGTGTGCTAGATTAAATCTTATCCAATTTAAGGTGGTGCATAGAGCCCACATGACGGTGTGCAGGATGAGTCGCTTCTTCCCTGGGTGGAGGATGTGTGGGCGTTGTGTGTGGAGGGGGGGCCAGCGAACCATGTACACATGCTTTGGCCACGTTTAAGGCTGAGGGAGTTTCGGAAGGGATTTTCAGACGTAATGTCAAAGTTTCAGGGGGGGTAGCTCCGAATCCAGAGGTGACTATATTTGGAGTGTCGGAGGATTCGGGAGTTCAGGCGGGGGGATAGGCCGATATTGCCGTGTTGCCGGGATTCCGAGCCATCAAAGGCAGGGGTGTGGGTGAGCGATTTGGCAGAAGCTTTGCGTTTGGAAAAAGTTTAGTTCGCCATTGGGGGGGGGGGGGGGGGGGGGGGGGTGGAGGAGGGATTCATCGTGAAGTCGAAGCTGTTTATTGACTTTCTGAAGGAGTGTGGTGTCATCAGTTGGGTGGGGGGGGGGGTGAGTTTACTTTTTGTTGGGGGGAGGTGAGATAGATTGGGAAAGGGAGGTGGATATGGGGCGGCAGGGGGTGAGTGGGGGGGGGGGGGGGGGCGGCGTGCAGGGAGGGAGGGGTCCTGCTCTATTACCTGTTCCTGCGGTTGGCTTCTGTATTTTTGTGAATATGCCTATGTTAAAAATGCCTTCAATAAAATGTCTTTCCAAAAAAACAAAATTTAAAGCAGGATTATTCGGTAAAAAGACATAGTTGCTGGGTTGAATTGAGACCATTCTGAAGGGAATATCCCAGTTGCTGTTCAGTTTGTACTAATCGAGAATTAATTCTTTGATGAACATGCAATCTCCAGTCCTGGTCTGCGTACTCCAGCACCCATTACCCGTGATCCAGGTAAACTGAATAGAGATTTTATAATTTATCTCGACTCAACACCCCTTCGTAATGGGGATAGGATTGATGGGGGGGGGCATGAAGAGGAGTTGGAGGACCAATTAGCATTGTCACCCATGGACCCACCCAGCTCCAGGTGAGTGGAGCTGTGCAGCCTGTGCCCAGGGTTCAGAGTGGAGGAACAGTCAATGCAGAGGCTCCTGACAGCAACCCCCCACCTCCCCCGAGACCTGAGTGGGTGGGAGGAGGTGGTGAGAGACCATCCATCTTCAGCGCCTCGCGGTTATAGTCACAGAGTCGTACAGCACAGTAAAGGCCCTTCGGCCCATCGAGTCTGCACCGACAATAACTACCTCTAGTGTCATGCGAATCCCATTTACCAGCACTTGTCCCACATCCTCGAATGTGGAGGTGTTTTATGCTCTCAAATCCCCTCGGAATCTCCTGCCCCTCTTAAACCTATGCCCCTTGTGATTGACCTCTCAACCATGGGGAACAACTGCTGCCTATTTACCCTGTTCAAACTCCTCATATTCTGATACACCTCAATCATACCCCCCCCCCCCCACCCCCCTTCCCCCTCAGCCTTCTGTGCTCTAAAGAAAACAATCTAAGCCTATCCAGTCTCTCCTTATAGCCCAGATGCTCCATCCCAGGCAACATCCTGGTGAATCTCCTCTGTCCCCTCTCCAGCACAATCACCTCCTTTCTATAGTGAGGTGACCAGAACCTCACACAGTACTCCAGCTGCAGCCTAACCAATGTTCTGCACAGCTCCAACGTAACCTCCTTGCCCTTGTATTCTATGCTACGACTGATAAGTGTCTCAGTTGGTGAGCTGGACGAGCGTGCAGCACCCAGTTTGAGCGGTGGTTCCCTCCATCTGCAACTCCCCGCCCCCCCCCCCCCCCCCCCCAACCCCTCAGTCTCTCCCCTGTCCCCACCGTACACACAGAATAATCCAATACTCACGACAGAAGTTCTTGTTTCTCCAGGATTTGATCTGGACACCGGCCGCCTGGCAGGCGATGGCGTAAGCTTGGAGGCTGTTGCAGAGTACCTCAGTTTGCCCATCGGCTTCGCACAGGTCGTACACGCAGTTCTCGATGAACGTTCCAGGGTCAATCACCTTGGCACAGGCGGCAAACGGCCCGTTGGCCTCTCGGAGGAGGCCGCAGGCTTTGCCCTGCTTGTACACGGAGGCCTTGCCCGCTTCGCACTTTGGACACTGGTCCCCGCAGCCGTCGTCGCACTGCATCCCTCGGACAAACACCTTCCAGCTCGAGCCAAACACCGTCACGTCCTTGGTCGTCTTGCCATTGGGCAGGGTGAACTTATCCTTCTTTTCTCCCTTGTAGTTTCCGCACAGACCACCCAGCTTCCCCTTGTAGGTGCTGGGGACAACCACTGCCACAAAATACACTGTGTCGTACGTCACCCGCAGACCAAATTTTGTGCTGAGGACGATCTTGTTAGCTTCCTGGACCACTTTTACACTCTTACAGCGCAGCTGGAAGGGGAGATTGAACAATTCGCCATCGACCTGCGGGACACAGAGCAACCAGGTTATCACCATCCACGGCAGACTTGTGATCCAGAATTCAACGCCCAAAAGGAACAGTGGACGCAGATTCAAAAGTAATAACAAATTATCTTTCCACACCCATCTTGAACATCATAAAAAGTCCCCGTCACCAGGCTGTTTTCAATAGAAACCTGACCCCAAGCCTCATAATGAGAGAGAGAGACAAAGAGAGAGATAGAGCGAGAGAGAATCAGAAAAAGGGGGAGACCGACAGAGCCAGAGACAGAGAGAGAGAGAGAGAGAGAGAGAGATGGAGCAAGAGACAGAGAGAGAGAGAGAGAGAGAGAGATGGAGCAAGAGACAGAGAGAGAGACAGAGAAAGACAGAGAGGTCAGAGAGAAAGAGAGACAGAGCGAGAGAAAGACAGTGAGAGAGAGAGAAAGGGAGAGAGGCAGTGAGAGAGAGAAATTCAGAGAGATAGAGGGAGAGACAGACAGAGAATCACACAGAGAGAGACAGAGCGAGAGAAGAGACAGAGTGACAAACAGAGAGAGACACAGAGAGAATTCACAGAGCGAGATTCACAGAGGGAGAGACACACAGAGTGAAAGAGACAGTGAGAGAGAGAGACACACAATGAAAGGGACAAAGTGAGAGAGACAGAGAGAACAGAGCGAGAGAAGACAGAGCGAGAGAGAGACAGAGAGGCAGTGTGAGAGAGAGAGAGAGGGACAGATAGACAAAGTGAGAGAGATAGAGAGAGAGAGATTGAGAAACAGAAAGTGAGAAACAAGGAGCAAGAGAGACAGAGCGAGAGAGAGAAAGAGCGAAAGAGAGAGAGACAGAGAGAGCAACAGAGAAGGGAAGAGTGAGAAAGAGAGAAAGATAGAGAGAGATAGAGAGAGAGGCGGAGAGGTTTAGGGAAGGAATTCCAGAGCCTAGGACAGGGCCAAGGCAGCTGAAGCACGGCCGCCAATGGTGGAGCAATGGGAATCGGGGAATCGGGAGAGGCAATAATTGGAGAAGCCTAGCGATCTCAGAGGATTGTAGGGGTTGTAGGAGGTTACAGAGATAGGGAGGGTTGTAGGGGCTGGAGGAGGTTACAGAGATAGGGAGGATTGTAGGGGCTGGAGGAGGTTACAGAGATAGGGAGGATTGTCGGGGTTGGAGGAGGTAACAGAGATAGGGAGGATTGTAGGTGCTGGAGGAGGTTACAGAGATAGGGAAGATTGTAGGGGTTGGAGGAAGTTACAGAGATAGGGAGGATTGTAGGAGTGGAGGAGGTTACAGAGATAGGGATGATTGTAGGTGGCTGGAGGAGGTTAGGGTGATACAATGACGGTTGTAGGGGTTGGAGGAGGTTACAGACATAAGTGGGATTGTGGGGGCTGGAGGAGGTTACAGAGATAGGGAGGGTTGTAGGGGCTGGAGGAGGTTACAGAGATAGGGTGGGTTGAATGGGCTGGAGCAGGTTACAGAGATAGGGAGTGTTGTAGGGAATGCAGGAGGTTACAGAGATAGAGAGGGTTGTAGGGGCTGGAGGAGGTTACAGAGGTAGGGAGGGTTGTAGGGACTGCAGGAGGTTACAGAGATAGAGAGGGTTGTAGGG